>NC_041390.1:346770831-346773209 GCF_002162155.2 Triticum dicoccoides | reverse complement strand
ACCCTCAGGCTCCGGAAACCCAAGGGAAAAAGAGGCTAGGTGGCGAATGGTAAAACCAAGGTTGGGCATTGCTGGAAAAGCTTTAATCAAGGCGAACTATCAAGGGGTTCCCATTATAACCCAACCACGTAAGGAACGCAAAATCCAGGAACATAACACCGATATGACGGAAACTAGGGCGGCAAGAGTGGAAAAAAACACTAGGCGAGAGGCCGAGCCTTCCACCCTTTACCAAGTATATAGATTCATTAAGATAACATGGCAATATAATGATATCCCAACAAGTAAATAAATGTTCCAACAAGGAACGGCCTCCAATCTTCACCTGCAACTAGCAACGCTATAAGAGGGGCTGAGCAAAGCAGTAACATAGCCAATCAACGGTTTGCTAGAACATGGAGGGTTAGAGGTTTGACATGGAAATTTGGGAGGCTTGAAAGCAAGTGGTACGCATCATAGCATTGGCATAGCAAAAGAGCGAGCAAACTAGCATAGCAAAGATAGTAGTGATTTTGAGGGTATGATCATCTTGCCTGCATAGTTGTCAGAGTTGACTGGATCCTCGAAAGCAAACTCAACGGGCTCCTCGTCAGCGAACTCGTCTCCCAGCTCTACCCAAACAAGACAAACAAGCAACAAGGATACAATCAACCACGTGCAAGGATCAAGCAATATGATGCAATAATATTATGCTATGCGGGATGCGATGCGAGATGCAAAATGCAAGATATGACAGGAAAAACATGAACCTGGCCTCAACTTCGAATTCCAAGTATGCCACTGGAAAGATGAGATGAAATCGCTTGAAAACAATATAAAGAACGCCGGAATCGGAGTTACGGTTTGGAAATGGCAAGCGATTCAAAAATGACTCCTGTCTGCGATTTGCAGCAAGTAGTCAACTAAATGCTACGAAATGAACACGCTACAGCACCCAAACATGATAACAAAATACATGGCAGGGATGAATTCAAGATGCTGAACAAAAGTCTAGCACTGAGCTACAGCCAATTCATCCATTAACAGGTTCAAACAAGCATGGCAAAAATGCATATGGCAAACAGATCTCAGACTTAGTGAAATTAACACTTGTGTGGAATTTCAGATCAGGTAGCACTTTTCGGAGCAACAAAACTACATGATACATGATCTGAACATGGTAATGTAAAGCACGGCATGGAGCTACTCAAAGAGCTTAACAAAAGTTCCTTAATGACCTGCAGTCAAAAGGGATCAGAAAAAAGAATTGGAAGCATGTGAACATAGCAAAAACATAATCAGTTTTCAGACTCAGTGAAAACTAGCACATGCTGAAACATAACTCAAGTAGGCATGTTTACGAGCTCGATGCACTCACTACAGGGAAAGTCATGACAATCTAAGCATACACCCATCAACAATACACAAAATTCAAACTAGACATGGCAAGAACAATAACATAGCATGCACGGATCAACTACAACATCACCGGCAAAATTGCAAACAAGTTGACAATCTGCCCAGATTTACAAAGTAGCAAAAGTAGAGCTCGATTGACTCAAGCTAGGGTGCTCCATAAATGCAAACAAAGACATGGGTGGATAGAGCACTACAATATTAACAAAACATCCTTAATGATCATCCTCAAAAGAGGCACGGATCATTAGGAAAGAACATGAACATATGGGCATATGAGATAAACAGCTCAAGGACTTAGTGGAAATGCTAAGTCCCTGAAATCAGAATTAACAAGTGCACCACTTTGCAAGCTTGCACTGGTGACTACACACATCACAAAAATACATGGGTTGCACCTCTATAAAGATGACAAAACCCTTAACAAAACATATGTAGAGCATCAGGGCATATCACACACACAATAATCATGGCAAAAATAACAAAAACCAAAACGGAGTAGCTGATCTGACAATTAACTCAAGTAGCCCTCTTCTAACAGCATTTCGGGCATCAAGATGAACTCAAATGAAAATGATGCAATGGAATGAAATGATGTGCTCTCCGAGATGAACATTTTGATATGCTATATGCATGAATCGGAGCTACGGATGCAAAGTTACGGGGCTATGAACATGAGCACTTGGATCTTGAATTTCGGGACTTAGAAGAAAAAATGACCTAGGGTTTACTGTTCACCGAATCTGGATCTCGGTGAAAACACTGTTCACCGGCGGTGCGGAAGCCGAGGATGGACGGACTTGGTGACGCGCCGTCTGGAGGAGGTCGAGGGGCTCGCGGGGGCTCTCGCCGGAGCATGGGACGGCGGAGAGGCGGCGGGGCGAGGCCGGGGGGCGCGGCCGCGGCGTCGGGGCGGCAAAGGGCGGCGCGGCCGAGGCTAAGGCGGACGCCGGCGAGGCTCCGGGCGGCGCGCGGTGGCGGCG
>NC_041390.1:346761590-346770331 GCF_002162155.2 Triticum dicoccoides | reverse complement strand
GCGGCTAGCGCCGGAGATGCCACATGGCACGCAGTGGTTAGCGGCGGTGGGATCCGGACGTTGTCCGGCTCCGTCCGGACACGTCCGGCAGCGGCGGAGATGGATTTTTTTAGGGTTTCGGGGAGGGGGATCCGAGATTTTCGAGGAGGACCTATTTATAGGCCTAGAGGGAGCTAGGAGAGTCCAAATGAGGTGCGGTTTTCGGCCACGCGATCGTGATCGAACGCTCTAGATGATGGAGATGGCTTAGTTGGGTTTTGGGCCAAATTGGAGGGGTGTTGGGCTGCAACACACACGAGGCCTTTTCGGTCCCTCGGTTAACCGTTGGAGTATCAAACGAAGTCCAAATGATACAAAACTTGACAGGCAGTCTACCGGTAGTAAATCAAGGCCGCCTGGAAAGTCTCGGTCCAATCCGGAAATGTTTAAACCCCACACACACTAGAAAGTTAGAAATGACCACCGGAGGAGAACGAAGCGCCGGAATGCAAAACGGACAACGAGGAAAATGCTCGAATGCATGAGATGAACACGTATGCAAATGCAATGCACATGATGACATGATATGAGATGCATGACAACGATAACAACACACGGAGACAAAAACCCGAACCCGAGAAAATAAATTAACTTAACGCCGAAACGGCAAGAGTTGGAGTACAAATTGGGAAAGTTACATCCGGGGTGTTACAACACTCCACCACTACAAAAGGATCTCGTCTCGAGATCTAGGACTGAAAGAACGCCGGGTACTCAGAACAAAGGTGATCCTCGCGTTCCCAGGTAGCTTCACGGTCGTAATGGTGTGACCACTTGACTTTGAGAAATTTGATTGACTTGTTGCGAGTCTTGCGTTCAGTCTCTTCAAGAATAGCAACTGGGTGCTCACGATAGGAGAGATCTTCTTGGAGCTCAATGTCCTGGAAGTTGACGGTGCAGTCAGGAGTCTTGAAGCACTTTCGAAGCTGAGAGACATGGAACACGTCATGAACATTTGCAAAGTTTGAAGGAAGCTCGAGTTGATAGGCGAGGTCGCCTCTCTTGCTGACAATCTTGAAAGGTCCCACGTATCTGGGGGCAAGCTTCCCTTTGATACCGAAGCGCCGAGTACCTTTCATAGGAGAGACGCGGAGGTAAACATGATCTCCGATCTCGAAAGCCAAATCGCGGTGCTTACTATCATAGTAGCTCTTCTGACGGGATTGGGCTGCTTTGAGGTTATCACGAATGACTTTGCACATTTCCTCTGCCTCTGTGAATAAGTCATTACCCAAAAGCTGACGTTCACAGGTTTCAGACCAGTTGAGAGGGGTACGGCACTTCCTGCCATACAGAATTTCAAATGGGGCCTTGCCCGAACTTGCTTGAAAATTGTTGTTGTAGGAGAATTCAACATAAGGAAGACAATCCTCCCACTTCATGCCGAAGGAGATCACACAAACCCTGAGCATATCTTCAAGAATCTGGTTGACACGCTCGACTTGACCGCTAGTTTGAGGATGGAAAGCTGTGCTGAAGCGGATGTTGGTGCCCATGGCCTTCTAAAAAGAATCCCAAAACTTCGAGGTAAAGATGCTGCCACGGTCTGAAGAGATCACTTGTGGAATACCGTGCAGAGAGACAATACGAGATGTATAGAGTTCCGCCAATTGAGCTGCAGTGATCAACTCTTTGATAGGCAGAAAGTGAGCCACTTTGGTGAGTTTGTCGATGACAATGAATATAGCATCATTGCCACGCTTGGACTTTGGAAACCCAGTCACGAAATCCATTTCAATGTTGTCAAACTTCCATTCTGGAATGGCAAGAGGTTGGAGGAGACCTGCTGGCCTTTGGTGTTCTGCCTTCACTCTTCTGCAGACATCACATTCATTCACGAATTGAGCAATCTCGCGCTTCATTCGAGTCCACCAATAAGCTTGCTTAAGGTCCTGATACATCTTGGTGCTCCCAGGGTGGATGGAGAGGAGAGAATTGTGAGCCTCGTTCATGATCACTTTACGGAGGTCACCTTTGGGTACAATAATACGATCCTCGAAGAAGAGAGTGTCCTTGTCATCAAGGCGGTAGCACTTGTTCTTGGGTTGACTCTTGGCAATCCCAATCTTCAACTTTTTCACCATAGCATTAAGAAGCTGGGCTTGGCGAATCTGGTCTTCCAAGGTAGGAGAGACTTGAAGGTTGGTGAGGAAACCTTGAGGAACAATTGCAGATTAAGTTTGCGGAAAGCTTCACAAAGCTCGGGTTGATAAGGCTTGAGAATAAGACTGTTGCAGTAAGCTTTCCTGCTCAATGCGTCAACAATCACATTGGCCTTGCCTGGAGTATACTCGATACTCGGATTATACTCTTGAATCATTTCGACCCATCGAGTTTGCCTGAGGTTGAGATTAGGCTGAGTGAAGATGAAGTTCATCATGTGAGAGAACGTCGGAGGAGCGTTGACGAGACCAAAAGACATGACAGTGTATTCATATGAACCAAAGCTTGTCCTGAAAGCCGTCTTGGGAATATCTTGCTCACGGATTCGAATCTGATGATAACCCATACAGAGATCAAGCTTGGAGAATACTTGGGCACCTTTTAGTTGTTCGAACAGCTCATTGATGTTGGGAAGTGGGTATTTGTTCTTGATGGTCTTCTTGTTCAATGGACGGAAATCAACACAAAGTCGGTCCGTTCCATCCTTCTTCTTCACAAAAAGAACACCACAACCCCACGGAGAAGAACTAGGCCGGATGAGACCCATTTTCTCTTGAATATCGAGTTGCTTCTTCAGCTCCTTCAACTCTTCAGGTCCGAGCTTGTAAGGACGTTTGCACACAGGTTCCGTGCCAGGCTCAAGATCAATAACGAATTCAACTGGCTGGTGCGGAGGCATTCCTGGAAGCTCTTCTGGAAAAACGTCTTGATATTCGCAAATGACTGGAATTTGCAAGATGGCATCGAGTTCACCCTTCTCATTGAGAGAAAACAGACGGATAGTATCATCACAAGCGGCAAAGACAATTACATCCTCAGACGAATGAGTCAATTGAATCTGCCTGGCAGCACAATCAAGCTGAGCCTTGTGCTTAGAAAGCCAATCCATTCCGAGAATAAGATCAATATCCGAGTCACCAAGAACCGTTGAGAAGCCAGAAACTTGTAGTCACCCAAGGTGATAGTAACATCCGGAACGATGGAGTTAGCCTGCATGCGCTTACTGGGAGAGACAACTGCTAAAGGACTAGGCAAAACTTGCGAAACCAATTCATGCCTAGATGTAAACGGTTTCGAGATGAAACAATGTGATGCACAAGTGTCAAAAAGTACTTTAGCTGGAATATCATTAACAGGAAGGTTACCCATGATCACATCTGACGAGTCCTCTGCCTGAGCTGCATTCATCAAATTGACCTTGGCATGCTTGGGGTTATGCTTGACCACAGCTGTACTTGCTGATCTGACAGGAGGAGGAGGAAGACGCCTCTGGTTGAAACACTTGTTGGCATAATGACCCTTCTATTGGCACTTGTTGCACGTGACCTCTGAAAGCGGACGGTGATACGAAGCACTCGATCTTGGAGCTTAAGACAAAGTCTTGTTCTGAAAGCCAGGGTTGGGTGGGTGGGAAGAACCACTGCCACCTTTGCTCTTCTGCTGATACGGCTGACGGAACGGGGGAGGAGGAAGCCAATACTTCTGCTGCTTGGCCACTTGAGTAGAGGAAGAAGGAGTAACATCTCTGACTCGCTTCTTGGAAGCATCACACCTCAACTGAGCAGCCTCTTGCTTCAGTGCCGTGTTGTAGAACTCATCGTATCTCAAGGGCTCAAAGAGAACAAGAACTAGCTGGATTTCTTCTCTGAGACCACCCCTGAACTGGTATATCATGCTCTTCTCATCAAGGACGTCCTGCTTGGCAAAGCGGGCGATCTTCTGAAACAACTTGTTGTAGTCATAGACAGACAAAGAGCCTTGCTTCAGTTTGCGGAATTCCTCACGCTTGCTTTCAACCACACTCTGAGGAATATGATGAGCTCACAAATCTCGACGGAAATCATCCCAAGTGATAACACGTCCACCTCTGGAGTCCTTGTACTGCTGGAACCATTCTGCAGCTTGATCTTTGAGTTGGAAGGAAGCGAACTTGACAAAGTCCTCAGGCCTGACGTTACTGCACTCGAAATGCTTGCACAGATCCACAAGCCAATCATCAGCATCGGTTGCCTCAACACAATTGCTGAAAGTCTTTGGTCTGTTAGCAAGGAACTGGTTGAGTGTAGCAAAGTGATTCTGATTGTTGACTTGATTCCCTTGATTGCCTTGATTGCGCTCTTGGAGAATTTGCATGATCAACTATGTGTTTGCATTGGTTGCGGCCATCACAGCTTGCCATGCCTCCGGAGGAGGGGGAGGTGGTGGCGGATCAGGATTTGAAGTCGTGCGCGTTGGAGGAGCCATCCTGAAGAGGTTGACCACCATTAGCACATTGATAGACAAATATTGAAGCTGAATCCAACGAAATGAAAATTGCAACATATAGTCTTCACATCCGAACAAAATGAACGAATGCATTCCTCTTGAAATGGTCACATATCCATAAATTGAGAAGCCACGCAGAATTAAGGTAGAGAAATAAATCAACAAGGTACGGATCAAGAACGAATAATCGGTAAGAAATCCCAATCTCAAACCAATATCCGTGGAAGAAGAACTAGAGCTACTAGAATTCCCACCTATGAAACTCCCGAACCTTTCCGGTTATGCAATCAGGTGTTGGGGATACAGGGGAAGCATAATATCTCACCCAAACTAGCAAATCCTACATCTAGCTGTATCCATCCTTCAACACATAACCAAGAAAATCTTCGGAAACCATCTACCTCAACCTTCGAAAAGCATCCGTTATACAAGTTATGGCGATACTCCCGAACTCCCGCCCCAGTACTGGGTGGCGTCGAGGTTATCTCACCAACGAACTGCATAAAAGAGATTTTCGATGTCGGCGTACTAAACTCAAGTATTCCAGAACTGCAACGATAAAATTATGATGACAACACCTCAGAGCTCAACTCCCTGGGACACTTCCACTAAACCCCTGACAGGAGGCACCAAGACAATGTTCTCATCATAAAACCATCAGAACAATTCCAAGATACCCGCGTGATCCTAAAAAAAATTGGTGAAATTTGAGAAGAGAAGAGTCAAAACTCCACGTCAGGATGCCTTACCAGAGCGATGAGGAGACTGGGAAGTAAAAAGAATTTCTAAACTCTCCAAGATATAATTCCTAAATGACTGAAAACATTTTTCTAGACACAACTCGGCCGCTAAAAACGATAAAGCAATGGGGCTCCTAAGGTCGGGGAAGGCTCTGATTACCAACTTGTAACACCCTCGATGCGACTATATCTCCCACGTGTCGAGGCACGACTTAGAGGCATAATCGCATTGAAGGCATATGTCGCAAGTTAGGCAATCTTCACAACATCCCATGTAACATAGATAATAAAAGGGGAGATAACATATTGGGCTTACACTCGCCACGTCAATCAAGTACATAAATAACATTACATCATTCAAACACTCATGGCCCGACTACGGCGCCAAAATAAAAGATAACCCAACATGCGACACGGTCCCGATCACCCCCAACTAGGCACCACTACTAATCATCAGGAAAGGAAACATAGTAACATTGAGAGTCTTCGTCGAACTCCCACTTGAGCTCAAGCGCGTCTCCTGGAGCGGAATCATCAGGCCCTGCATCTGGTGTAATAGTAATCTGTGAGCCACAGGGACTCAGCAATCTTGCACCCTCGTGATCAAGACTATTTAAGCTTATAGGTATGGCAAGGTAAAATATATGTGGAGCTGCACCAAGCGACTAGCAAGTATGGTGGCTAACTTATTCGTAAAAGAGAGCGAGAAGAGGAGGCAAAGCGTGAGCGAGAAACTAGAGAGCAACCTGCGCAAACATTACTCCAACACCGTGTCCACTTCCCGGACTCCGCCAAGAAGAGGCCATCACGGTAACACACTCAGTTGATTCATTTTAATTAAGTTAAGGTTCAAGTTATCTACAACCGGACATTAACAAATTCCCATCTGCCCATAACCGCGGGCACGACTTTCGAAAGTTCAATCCCTGCAGGGGAGTCCCAACTTAGCCCATGACAAGCTCTCACGGTCAACGAAGGAATAGACCTCCCCCCAAGACGTTCCGATCAGACTCGGTATCTCGGTTATTCAAGACACTTCGACAGGTTAAAACAAGACCAGCAACACCGCCCGAGTGTGCCGCCAAATCCCGATAGGAGCTGCACATATCTCATTCTCAGGGCACACTCAGATTGTCCTAGGTACGGGTAGGCCAGCCCAGAGTTGCCCCTGGTGACCACCGGTAGCTGACAGGTGGACCAACACTCAGAGGAGCACTGGCTCGGGGGGGTTTAAAATAAGATGACCCTCGGGCTCCGGAAACCCAAGGGAAAAAGAGGCTAGGTGGCAAATGGTAAAACCAAGGTTGGGCATTGCTGGAAAAGCTTTAATCAAGGCGAACTATCAAGGGGTTCCCATTATAACCCAACAGCGTAAGGAACACAAAATCCGGGAACATAACACCGATATGACGGAAACTAGGGCGGCAAGAGTGGAACAAAACACTAGGCGAGAGGCCGAGCCTTCCACCCTTTACCAAGTATATAGATGCATTAAGATAACATGGCAATATAATGATATCCCAACAAGTAAATAAATGTTCCAACAAGGAACGGCCTCCAATCTTCACCTGCAACTAGCAACACTATAAGAGGGGCTGAGCAAAGGGGTAACATAGCCAATCAACGGTTTTCTAGGACATGGAGGCTTAGAGGTTTGACATGGCAATTTGGGAGGCTTGAAAGCAAGTGGTAGGCATCATAGAATTGGCATAGCAAAAGAGCGAGCAAACTAGCATAGCAAAGACAGTAGTGATTTCGAGGGTATGATCATCTTGCCTGCACAGTTGTCAGAGTTGACTGGATCCTCGAAAGCAAACTCAACGGGCTCCTCGTTAGTGAACTCGTCTCCTGGCTCTATCTAAACAAGACAAACAAGCAACAAGGATACAATCAACCACATGCAAGGATCAAGCAATATGATGCAATGATGATATGCTATGCGGGATGCGATGCGGGATGCAAAATGCAAGATATGACAGGAAAAATATGAACCTGGCCTCAACATGGAATTCCAAGTGTGCCACTGGAAATATGAGATGAAATCGCTTGAAAACGATATAAAGAATGCCAGAATCGGAGTTACGGTTTGGAAATGGCAAGCGATTCAAAAATGACTCCGGTCTGCGATTTACAGCAAGTAGTCAACTAAATGCAACGAAATGAACATGCTACAGCACCCAAACATGATAACAAAATACATGGAAGGGATGCATTCAAGATGCTCAACAAAAGTCTAGCACTGAGATACGGCCAATTCATCCATTAACAGGTTCAAAGAAGCATGGCAAAAATGCATATGGCAAACAGATCTCAGACTTGGTGAAATTAACACTTGTCTGGAATTTCAGATCAGGTAGCACTCTTCGGAGCAACAAAACTACATGCTATATGATCTGAACATGGTAAAGTAAAGCATGGCATGGAGATACTCAAAGAGCTTAACAAAAGTCCCTTAGTGACCTGGAGTCAAAAAGCATCAGAAAATACAATTGCAAGCATGTGAACATAGCAAAAACATAATCAGTTTTCAGACTTAGTGAAAACTGGCACATGCAGAAACATAACTCAAGTAGGCATATTTACGAGCTCGATGCACTCACTACAGGGCAAGTCATGACAATCTAAGCATACACCCATCA
Organism: Triticum dicoccoides; assembly: GCF_002162155.2. Classification (NCBI taxonomy): domain Eukaryota; kingdom Viridiplantae; phylum Streptophyta; class Magnoliopsida; order Poales; family Poaceae; genus Triticum; species Triticum dicoccoides. The sequence goes on along the minus strand of NC_041390.1, from coordinate 346,762,485 downwards.
ACAATGCACAAAATGCAAGCTAGAAATGGCAAGAACAATAACATAGCATGCACGGATCAACTACAACATCACCGGCAAAATTCCAAACAAGTTGACAATCTGCCCAGATTCACAAAGTAGCAAAAGTAGAGCTCGATTGACTCAAGCTAGGTTGCTCCATAAATGCAAACAAAGAAATGGATGGATAGAGCAATACAATATTAACAAAACATCCTTACTGGTCATCCTCAAAATAGGCACGGATCACTAGGAAACAACATGAACATATGGGCATATGAGATAAACAGCTCAATGACTTGGTGGAAATGCTAAGTCCCTGAAATCAGAATTACCAAGTGCGCCACTTTGCAAGATTGCACTAGTCAACACACACATCACAAAAATACATGGGTTGCACCTCTAGAGCATCAGGGCATATCATGCACACAATAATCATGGCAAAAATGACAAAAACCTAAATGGAGTAGCAGATCTAACAATTAACTCAAGTAGCCCTCTTCTTACAGCATTTCGGGCATCAAGATGAACTCAAATGAAAATGATGCAATGGAATGAAATTATGTGCTCTCTGAGATGAACATTTTGATATGCTATATGCATGAATCGGAGATACGGATGCAAAGTTACGGGGCTACGAACATGAGCACTTGGATCTGGAATTTCGGGACTTAGAAGAAAAAATGACCTAGGGTTTACTGTTCACCGAATCTGGATCTCGGCGAAAACACTGTTCACCGGCGGCGCGGAAGCTGAGGATGGACGGACTTGGCGGCGCACCGGCCGGAGGAGGTCGAGGGGCTCACGGGGGCTCTCGCCGGAGCATGGGACGGCGGAGAGGCGGCGGGGCGAAGCCGGGCTGCGCGGCCGCGGCGTCGGGGCGGCAAAGGGCGGCGCG
>NC_041390.1:346713864-346761387 GCF_002162155.2 Triticum dicoccoides | reverse complement strand
GAAGGAGGAGGCGGCGCGCTGGGCGGCTGGACCCGGAGGGCCGGCTGCGGGCTCGCCGGGCCGCGGCCGCGGCTGGCGGCGGAGATGCCACGTGGCACGAGGTGGTTGGCGGTGGTGGGATCCGGACGTTGTCCGGCTCCGTCCGGACACGTCCGGCGGCGGCGGAGACGGATTCTTTTAGGGTTTTGGGGAGGGGGATCCGAGATTTTCGAGGAGGACCTATTTATAGGCCTAGAGGGAGCTAGGAGAGTCCAAATGAGGTGCGGTTTTCGGCCACGCGATCCTGATCGAACGCTCTAGATGATGCAGAAGGCTTAGGTGGGTTTTGGGCCAAATTGGAGGGGTGTTGGGATGCAACACACACGAGGCCTTTTCGGTCCCTCGGTTAACCATTGGAGTATCGAACGAAGTCCAAATGATACGAAACTTGACAGGCGGTCTACCGGTAGTAAACCAAGGCCGCTTGGCAAGTCTCGGTCCAATCCGGAAATGTTTAAACGCCACACACGAAAGAAACTTAGAAAGGACCACCGGAGGAGAACGAAGCGCCGGAATGCAAAACGGACAACGGGGAAAATGCTCGAATGCATGAGATGAACACGTATGCAAATGCAATGCACATGATGACATGATATGAGATGCATGACAATGATAACAACACACGGAGACAAAAACCTGAACCCAAGAAAATAAATTAACTTAACGCCGAAACGGCAAGAGTTGGAGTACAAATTGGGAAAGTTACATCCGGGGTGTTACACATCCTCAGGGAAACCTCCAATATAAACGACGAGAGGTTGAGGCAGATACCACATATGGAGAACCTGCTCCTAAAGAAGTTGCACAATAGGTTCTTGTTCCCCAGTCGGAATGAAGAAGAATATAAATATCCATGCGAAGACATCATGATGACAAAGATAAATGACAAGGCGATGGTGACGTTCACTAATGACTTGTCCTCCTGGAAAGTTTGGGTGAAAAAAGAGATTGCAGAGAGTAAACCATTGTCCAATATTCATGCTGATAATCCGTCAATAACGGAAGAGGACTTTACAAAATTCAAGGAGAATTGTGGTAAAGAAAGTGTCAAGGCAAGGTCGGAGAAAATGAAGGCGCTCCCGGACAGGAACATGCCTCCCCACCGCCTCGGAAGCCGTGGTTACAAGGGAAAGAGACATGTATGGGCCAAGGAGGATGCCGAACGTGAAAGTCATGGAATCCCAGACCCCTTGGCAGAGTTCACCGACTCGCTGGAGCATGACTAGCTTAGGGCCCGGTAAAAGTGGGACAAAGAAAAAAGATCTTTTACACGGACCCGAACACGAGGGAGTTCATGAGACTTCTGGTAATTGTTATATTACCACATTATCATATTAGCTTCCAATCAATTCGACTGCATGTTCTGTCACATTAGTAAACCATCCACGTCCCTTTTGCAGAAAGAGCAGCACCAAAAGGTAGCCGAAAGCGACGAGTCGTCACAATCATCGGTGAGGCCCAAGTGGGACACCCTATTCAACTAGGCCTTGGACATACTGAATAAGGTCCCAGTGGACAAGCCGTCGTCCTATGTACGAGTGCACGGCGTCGGAGATGGCGCATCGTGGAAGACGTGCTATCCCGAGGAGCCAGAGGAAAGAAGGAAGAGACGGTCGGTCGTCACTCCAGAGAGCATCGACGAGAAGGTCACGATTGCGGTCAATAAGACCAAAGCTGAGACCAAAGAAGAGTTGCTAGGGGTCGTCAGTGCAGTGGTCACTAACACGGTGGTCAGCTTGATTCTGGCACTTATCGAATTAACGAAGAACAATCCAAGTGCACGGCCGGAGGACTTTCCCATTCCCAGCTTTGTCGGGAGCAATTCGGCGAACACCATAGCACCAGCACCATCTCAAGCAACCGCAAAAGGTCCCGCTCCTTCTCATAACAGCCCGACCTCTATCTCTTGCATGCTCGGTGGGCCTTCATCACTGGCTGAGCTCGACGCCCTCACGGTAATTACGCGTCATACCCTTTTCACCAGCATGTCTATAGTCTTCTGTTTTAGTTGCCTTTCGGATGTTTGACATCGCAGACATATCTCCTTCGTAGGCCGTTGACACCCTGTGCACCCTACTCTACGACATCAAGGGCCAGAAGGTGGCCGTGGGAAAGGCAACGTTCGTGAAGCCGAAGGACTGCATGTTCCACAACCAAGAGATGCCTGATGGCGTCTTCAAGGTTAACGTGGCCAGTGTCTTTGCGGGCTTCAAGATTTGCCTCCTCCGGTACTAGTCGATGATGACGAGACCCCTAAGATGATACGAGACCCCTAAGATGATTGGCGCATGCAAGAGCTGGTTCTTGCCTTGGCCGAAGTCTCTTCTTCGTTTGGAGGCGCCCAGTATCACGCCAACGCCACCTTCTCAAGAAGGTATGAACACCACCCCACCTACCACATTACCTGCACCTGTCGTGGCGAGTGATAGCGGACAACATGAGGGAGAGCCTCCATTAGTGCAAGATGATGTAGCCCCCGTTGTTAAAGATGCAAATGTTGATGATGACATAGAGGATAATGATTATGATCGAGACAAGTATTTCAATACCGCCTATGATGATGGAGGATTGATGGCTTAGGACGGCGAAGACTCAGGCTATGAGCGTGGAGTTGATGACTTGATGCTACCTGATTTGCCGGAGCCAGAACGTCCTAAGGCGGAATGCAAAAAGTCTTTCTTAGAGCGATCCTCGCCGGAGACACCTGCAGATGCCGCCTGTACCCAGCAACCCCTCGAGGCCCGTCCACTGATTAGCCCGACAACACTGGGGTGGTGGTTAGGGAAGGTATGGTGGGCTCACTATCGCCACCTGCCAAGAAGAAAAGGAGGAGACCAAACAAGAAAGGCCCTAAAGGAGCTAGAGCTGCTTCAAGCAGCCAGCCGCCTCTGAAGCCCCGGGTAGTAGATAGAATACCTGTCAAAGGTGCGTAGCACTTCCATGTCGCTGGCCAGCCGATCCTACCTGTGAAAGCGCTAGAGCACATACTGACCAATGATCTAAGGAGACTCCATGAAGATGTGCTGGCCAGAGAGAAAAGCCTTTTGGTCGCAGAAAAACCAGGATACCTACTTTACGCGGCTTAGGTGCCGGGTGGGAAGTATTATCGTTCAATTCATCAACTCACGATGCAGGTACATAGATCAGAGATGGCGAAGGGCTACTATGTCGTGTACATTGGGAGGGTTCCAGGAGTCTACGACCACTAGCCAGCTGCTCTGGTCCAGGTGCACAGCTACCCGGGTGCTAACCATAGAGGGTTCGATAGCAGAGCCTTAGCGGAAAGTAGTTACTTGAGGTGGACACTCCAGCATGAGCAGGGGCGGGACCACCGGTACTACATAGTCGCGCTCTTGCTCATGCTAATCTCTCTTCTCTTCTACATCATGGTTTAGATAGAGATGGTGAAACTTGTGTGTGTGCCATGACCATGTAGTTGCACTTATTCGAGACATGACATGATCGCACTTGTGTATCGCTATTTTCAAGATTTGATGACATTTGTCTTGAATGATGACGATGACTAGTATGACGAGACTACTGTATGTCTATGATATGATGAGAATAGTATATGTTTAGTATGATCTGATGAAACTATTGTATAGAGCTTGTATAAATACAACACAAATAGGTAGAGGGGTGCGAATTGGTGGAAGCAAGAACATTAGCAGTAGTGCTTGAAAGCACCTAGCAGTAGCATAGGCTTAGCAGCTGCTACCTCTTGAGCATGCATTTGTTTTCCCTTGAAGAGGAAAGGGTGATGCAGCAAAGTAGCATAAGTATTTCCCTTAGTTTTTGAGAACCAAGGTATCAATCCAGTAGGAGACTACACGCAAATCCCCTAGTACTTGCACAAACAAACAAGAACCTCGCAACCAACTCGATAAAAGGGTTGTCAATCCCTTCATGGTCACTTACGAGAATGAGATCTGATAGAGATAATAAGATAAATTTTTTGGTATTTTTATGATATAGATTGGAAAATAAAGATTGCAAAATAAATAGTAAACTAGAAGTGTAGATTGGAAACTTATATGATGTAAAGTAGACCTGGGGGGGGCATAGGTTTCACTAGTGGCTTCTCTCAAGATAGCATGTATTACGGTGGGTGAACAAATTACTGTTGAGCAATTGATAGAAAAGTGCATAGTTATGTTGATATCTAAGGCAATGATCATGAATATAGGCATCACATCCGTGACAAGTAGACAGAAACGATTCTGCATATACTACTATTACTCCACACATCGACCGCTATACAGCATGCATCTAGAGTATTAAGTTCATAAGAATGGAGTAACGCATTAGGCAAGATGACATGATGTAGAGGGATAAACTCATGCAATATGATATAAACCCCATCTTTTTATCCTCGATTGCAACAATACAATATGTGTCGTTTCCCTTTCTGTCACTGGGATCGAGCACCGCAAGATTAAACCCAAAGCTAAGCACTTCTCCCATTGCAAGAAAGATCAATCTAGTAGGCCAAACCAGACTGATAATCCGAAGACACTTGCAAAGATATCAAATCATGTATATAAGAATTCAGAGAAGAATCAAATAATATTCATACATAATAAAGTTCATAGACCCACAATTCATCGGATCTCGGCAAACACACTGCGAAAAGAGATACATCAAATAGATCTCCAAGAAGATCGAGGAGAACTTTGTATTGAGATCCAAAGCGAGAGAAGAAGCCATATAGCTATTAACTATGGACACGAAGGTCTGTGGTAAACTAGTCACACATCACCGGAGAGGCTATGGTGTTGATGTAGAAGCCCTCCGTGATCGAATCCCCCTCCGGCAGATCGCCAGAAAAGGCCCCAAGATGGGATCTCACGGGTACAGAAGGTTGCAGTGGTGGAAAAGGTGTTTCGTGGCTCTCCCCGAATGTTTCAGGGTGTAAGAGTATATATAGGCGAAAGAAATAGGTCGGTGGAGCTGCGAGGGGCCCACGAGGGTGGGGGGTGCGTCTGGCCCCCCTGGGTGTGCCCTCCTACCTCATGGCCACCTCGCTGCTTCCTTGACGTCCACTCCAAGTCTCCTGTATCACGTTTGTTCCAAAAAAGATCCTCGCGAAGGTTTCATTCTGTTTGGATTCCATTTGATATTGCTTTTCTGCGAAACACTGAAATAGGCAAAAAACAGCAATTTGCACTAGGCTTTTGGTTAATAGGTTAGTCCCAAAAATAATATAAATAGGTATATTAAAGCCCATAAAACATCCAAAACAGATAATATAATAGCATGGAACAATCAAAAATTATAGATACCTTGGAGACGTATCAAGCATCCCCAAGCTTAATTCCTGCTCGTCCTCGAGCAGGTAAATGATAAAACCAGAATTTTTGATGTGGAATGCTTCCTAACATAGTTTTCAATGCAATTCTCTTTATTGTGGCATGATTGTTCAGATCCAAAAGATTCAAGATAAAAGTTCAATATTGAAATAAAAATAGTAATACTTGAAGCATACTAACCAAGCAATTATGTCTTATCAAAATAACATAGCCAAAGAAAGCTTATCCCTACAAAATCATATAGTTTGGCCATGCTTCATTTTTGTCACACAGATTGCTCCCCTCATCCATAACCCTGATGACAAGCCGAGCAATTGGTTCGTACTTTTTAATGCGCTTCAACCTTTTTAACCCTTACACAATACATGAGCGTGAGCCATGGATATAGCACTATAGGTGGAATAGTATATGATGATGGGGGTTATGTGAGAAGACAAAAAAGGAGAAAGTCTTACATTGGTGCAGCTAATCAACGGGATATGGAGATGCCCATCAATTGATGTCAATGCGAGGAGTTGGGATTGCCATGCAACGGATGCACTAGAGCTATAACTGTATGAAAGCTCATCTAAAGAAACTAAGTGGGTGTGCATCCAACTTGCTTGCTCACGAAGACCTAGGGCATTTTGAGGAAGCCCATCATTGGAATATACAAGCCAAGTTCTATAATGAAAAATTCCCACTAGTATATGAAAGTGACAAAATAAGAAACTCTCTATCATGAATACCATCGTGCTATTTTGAAGCACAAGTGTGGAAAAGGATAGTAACATTGTCCCTTCTCTCTTTTTCTCTCATTTTTTATATGGGCTTCTTTGGCCTCTTTTTTATTTGGGATTCTTTGGCCTCTTTTTTATTTTGTTTCATCAGATGGGACAATGCTCTACTAATGATGATCATCACACTTTTATTTACTCATAACTCAATGTTACAACTCGATTCTAGAACAAAATATGACTCTATGTGAATGCCTTCGGCGGTGTACCGGGATATGCGATGAATCAAGAGCGACATGTATGAAAGAATTATGAAAGTGGCTTTGCCACAAATACTATGTCAACTACATGATCATGCAAAGCAATATTACAATGATGGAGCGTGTCATAATAAAAGGAACGGTGGAAAGTTGCATGGCAATATATCTCGGATTGGCTATGGAAATGCCATAATAGGTAGGTATGGTGGCTGTTTTGAGGAAGATATAAGGAGCCTTATGTGTGATAGAGAGTATCGTATCACGGGGTTTGGATGCACCGGCGAAGTTTGCACCAACTCTCAAGGTGATAAAGGGCAATGCACGGTACCGAAGAGGCTAGCAAATTGCAGAAAGGTAAGAGTGCGTATGATCCATGGACTCATATTAGTCATAAAGAACTCATATACTTATTGCAAAAGTTTATTAGCCCTCGAAGAAAAGTACTTCTACGCATGCCCCTAGAGGGATAGATTGGTAGGAAACGACCATCGCACATCCCCGAACGCCACTCATAAGGAAAGCACTGAAAGAACACCCCATGCTTCAAATTTGTCACACAACGTTTACCATACGTGCATGCTACGGGAATTGCCAACTTTAGCACAAGTATTTCTCAATTTCACAATTACCCAACTAGCATGACTCTAACATTACCACCTTTATATCTCAAAACATCTATCAAGAATCATAGTATTTAATGCACCCTATATGAAGGTTTTTATCATACCCATCTTGAATGCCTATCATATTAGGACTAGTTTTATATCCAAAGCAAATTACCATGTTGTTCTAAAAGACTCTCAAAATAATATAAGTGAAGCATGAGAGATCACTAATTTCTACAAAATAAAACCACCACCGTGCTCTAAAAAATATAAGTGAAGTACTAGAGCAAAATTATCTAGCTCAAAAGATATAAGTGAAGCACATAGAGTATTCTAATAAATTCCGATACATGTGTGTCTCTCCCAAAAGGTGTGTACAACAAGTATCATTGTGGTAAGCTAAAAAGCAAAGACTCAAATCATACAAAACGCTCCAAGAAAAACACCTATCATGTGGTGAATAAAAATATAGCCCCAAGTAAAGTTACCGATAGAGGAAGACGAAAGAGGGGATGCCTTCCGGGGCATCCCCAATATTAGGCTTTTGGTTGTCCTTGGATTTTACCTTGTGGTGCCTTGGTAATCCCCAAGCTTAGGCTCTTGCCACTCCTTGTTCCAAAATCCATCAAATCTTTACCCAAAAACTTGAAAACTTCACAACACAAAACTCAACAAAAAATCTCGTGAGCTCTGTTAGTATAAGAAACAAAATAACTACTTGAAGTACTGTAATGAACTCAATGTTTATTTATATCGGTGTTAAATATATTGTATTCCAACCTCTCTATGGTTCATACCCCCCGGTACTAGCCATAGATTCATCAAAATAAGCAAACAACACATGAAAAACAGAATCTTTCAAAAACAGAACAGTCTGTAGTAATCTGTAGGTTTCCAATAATTCTTTAACTCCAAAACTTATACAAAATTAGGAAGACCTAAATAATTTTTATATTGATCTACTGCAGTTGGAATCAGTATTTTAGCGCTCTCTGGTTAAAAATTAAAATTATTCTCGTGAGCGCATAATTTCTGTTTTTTTTTCCAGCATGATCAAATAACAATCATCCAAGAAGATCCTAAAGGCTTTACTTGGAACAAAAACTAATTAAAACATAAAAACACAATCATATTAGAGGCTAGATGATTTATTTATTACTAAACATGAACAAAAAGCAAGGAACAAAAATTTAATTTTCTTCCTAGGAAAGTGTTCCATGCCTTTCCTTAATGGGAATTGGACTCTAATATTTCCTTCTTTCATATCAATGATTGCACCAATCGTTCTAAGGAAAGGTCTACCAAATATAATAGGACAAGTAGGATAGAAATCTTTATCAAGAGCAATAAAATATACAGACACATAATTCCTTTTTACTACAATAAGAAAATCATTAATTCTTCCCATAGGTTTTTTAATGGTGGAATCCGCAAGATGCAAATTTAAAAAACAATCATCCAATTCATAGAAACCTAGCACATCACACAAAGTTTTTTGAATTGTGGAAACACTAGCACCTAAATCACATAAAGCATAGCATTCATGATCTTTAATATTTATTTTAATAGTAGGTTCCCACTCATCATAAAGTTTTCTAGGGATAGAAACTTCTAATTCAAGTTTTCTTCAGAAGATTGCACTAAAGCATCAACGATATGCTTAGTGAAAAGCTTTGTTTTGATCATAATCATGAGGAGAATTTAGCACGGATTGCAACAAGGAAATACAATCTATCAAAGAGCAATTATCGTAATTAAATTCCTTGAAATCCAAAATAGTGGGTTCATTGCTACCTAAAGTTTTGACCTCTTCAATCCCACTTTTACCAATTTTTGCATTAAGATCTAAAAACTCCGAATCATTGGGACGCCTTCTAACTAAAGTTCACTCATCTACAATCCCATCTTTATCAAGATTCATATTGGCAAACGAAGACTTAATAGGAGATACATCAATCACTTTTAGATATTCATCTTTATTATCCTTTAGATCTTCTGGTTTAGCGACCATCTTATTAACTAAGGTGGCTTGCTTATCCGAAATTTGGCATACTAAATTTTCAAGATGGGCAAACTGAGATTTCAAACCATAAAATTCCTTAGACATATCATCCAGCTCTTTATTCATGTACTCCATAAAACCTATTTTTTCTTTTCAGTTCATTTCTGAAGAAATTATTATGGTCCAATTGCAAACACATAAAGCTTCTAACGTTGTTCTCAATTTCTTCCAACCTTCTAAGGTGAGGATCAACAATTTTGGGCAAGGCCATCAGGGCAAGCAGACACACAAGAGGCAACCGAAAAGAGACAAACAGAAAACAAAAGCGAATGGAAAAGAGGCGAATAAAACGGCAAGGGTGAAGTGGGGAGAGGAAAATGAGAGGCAAATGGAAAATAATGTAGTGCAAGGGATAAGAGTTTGTGATGGGTACTTGGCATGTCTTGACATGGCGTAGATCTCCATGGCAACGGCGCCAGAAATCCTTCTTGCTACCTCTTGAGCATGCGTTGGTTTTCCCTTGAAGAGGAAAGGGTGATGCAGCAAAGTAGCATAAGTATTTCCCTCAGTTTTTGAGAACCAAGGTATCAATCCAGTAGGATACTACACGCAAATCCCCTAGTACCTGCACAAACAAACAAGAACCTCGCAACCAACGCGATAAAGGGGTTGTCAATCCCTTCACAGTCAAGTATGAGAGTGAGATCTGATAGAGATAATAAGATAAATAGTTTTCGTATTTTTGTGATATAGATTGGAAAATAAAGATTGCAAAATAAATAGTAAACTAGAATTGTAGATTGGAAACTTATATGATGTAAAGTAGACCCGGGGGCCATATGTTTCACTAGTGGCTTCTCTCAAGATAGCATGTATTATCGTGGGTGAACAAATTACTACGACGCAATTGATAGAAAAGCGCATAGTTATGATGATATCTAAGGCAATGATCATGAATATAGGCATCACGTCCGTGACAAGTAGACCGAAACGATTCTGCATCTACTACTGTTACTCCACACATCGACCGCTATCCAACATGCATCTAGAGTATTAAGTTCATAAGAACGAAGTAACGCATTAGGCAAGATGACATGATGTAGAGGGATAAACTCAAGCTATATGATATAAACCCCATCTTTTTATCCTCAATGGCAACAATACAATACGTGTCGTTTCCCTTTTTGTCACTGGGATTGAGCACCGCAAGATTGAACCCAAAGCTAAGCACTTCTCCCATTGCAAGAAAGATCAATCTAGTAGGCCAAACCAAACTAATAATTCGAAGACACTTGCAAAGGTATCAAATCATGCATATAAGAATTCAGAGAAGAATCAAATAATATTCATAGATAATCAAGTTCATTAACCCACAATTCATCGGATCTCAGCAAACACACCATCAAAAGAGTTACATCGAATAGATCTCCAAGAAGATCGAGGAGAACTTTGTATTGAGATCCAAAGAGAGAGAAGAAGCCATCTGGCTAATAACTATGGACCCGAAGGTCTGTGGTAAACTACTCACACATCACCGGAGAGGCTATGGTGTTAATGTAGAAGCCCTCCATGATCGAATCCCACTCCGGCAGATCGCTGAAAAAGGCCCCAAGATGGGATCTCACGGGTACAGAAGGTTGCGGTGGTGGAAAACGTGTTTCGTGGCTCTCCCTAAAGGTTTCAGTGTATATAAGTATATATAGGCATAAGAAATAGGGCGGTGGATCTGGGAGGGGTCCACAAGGGTGGGGGGCATGCCTGGCCCCTAGGCGTGCCATCCTACCTCGTGGCCGCCTCGCTGCTTCCTTGACATCCACTCCAAGTCTCCTGGATCATGTTTGTTCCAAAAAAGATCGTCGCGAAGGTTTATTCTGTTTGGATTCCGTTTGATATTCCTTTTTTGCGAAACACTGAAATAGGCAAAAAAAGCAACAATTCGCACTAGGCTTTCGGTTGATAGGTTAGTCCCAAAAATAATATAAGAAGGTATATTAAAGGCCATAAAATATCCAAAATAGATAATATAATAGCATGGAACAATCAAAAATTATAGATACGTTGGAGACGTATCAGCAGCAGCGCTTCCTGCGAACAAGCGCTACATATAGGTATCAGTAGCGCTTGTCCAGGAAGCGCTACTGCTAATAATACTTATTGGTAGCGCTGCTCATACCAGCGCTACTGCTACAACTTAGTTGTAGCGCGGTAGTAGTAGCGCTGGTCCCAGCGCTACTGCTATGCATATTTCAAGCGCTACTACTAGGGCTTTCTGTAGTAGTGCAATTATCTTGTTCAGATCAAAACTATTCATTTGGATATATAAGATCTTGACGGAATCCAGCATGATTGATAGGCTATCCATGAAGAAACTCTTCATTGTGCATAGAACATAATATTAGTACAAAATGTGTACTCCAAGATGATATATGACTTATGCGCATAAATTAAAATGCAGCTTATGGTTACAAGTGTAGATGATAATATATAGTACCAGAAGAACTCTGGAGCCAAACACCTTCTTGAAATGAGCACAAAGATCATGTATTACACCCAACGTCTCTAGTTTAGGCGCAAATAGGGCGGTTATTTGCGATGGTGAATAACTAGAATCAAGGATCAACATTTGAAGTGAAGGGGCATCTTGGATGACGAGCTGCCTTCTGTCAAAAGAAATTCAAATTCTTACAAGGTTTGGCGACTTTATTTGGAGATAACCGATTCTAAAAGTGAAAACAAGCACCAAGCACTCCAAGGCAGGGTAACTGGAGTGGATGATGCTATGCAATGAGGCCTCCGATATACGAACCCGCACAAGTGAAAAGTTTTTAGAAATGGGAGTTGAAGGTTTAGTACCAGATTGTCTGGTAGGTAGCACAGCGCAAAGGTGGCGGTGTGGAGAGAGAGGAGGAGAACTGCGAGATGGACTTCGGTGCTGAGGAAAAAAGTAAATGGCGTTCAGTGTCTGGTAGGTGATTTCCTGGGGAATAGTAGAACTCAAGCAGCTATAGTTCTATGAATTTAGGGGATTTTAGCCAAGCTCACACCATGCAGGGCATGGTATGCTTGCTCAGGTAGCATGACGGGATGCAGAGGCTTTGTATGGAGCCCTGGTGGGAGGAGATGATGGCTCTAGGGAGTTCAAAATCATTAAACAGAGATAGCTAATGACAGTCGAGATTAAGGGGCACGGTGCGCCATAGAGGCCGCCACTGAATTGGGAGGACTTGGGTGAGGCAGCAATCCTTGGTGGGAAGAAACGAGATGATCTCCCCAAGGATGGTGTCCGGAGATCGCTGATGCAGTCCACCCGAGATTCTATGTCACAACCTAGCTAGTCATGCATTAGAGTGTTGCATCATGTTTACTCTTTCATCAGAAACTTGAAATGGGGATGACAGAACCCCCAGTCCCCTCTGAAACCAACTAGGGTTACTAAAATAATTTTTCAATGAACCTGAAATGCCCTTCTAAAATGCCCATCATTTTTGTCTTGGTTCAGAACCTCTGCCAAAAATGGTGCACATTTTCCTAGGCCATCCTAGGGTTTTTGAATTAAATCATAAATATTTGAATTTGGGCATTTAAAATAATATAAAATATTTAAATGCTCAAATATCTCCAAACTAAAATGTTTCATGTTGGAAATAATCCAACTATGGGCCAGGAATAGTTTGGTGATTTTTGAACTTGCCTAGGTATTTTATTTAATTCAACAAAGTTGCAGATATATTAAATAAAACAGAAACAGAAATAAAAAGGGGGAAAACTTACCTGGGCTCCTCCACTGTGCGGCCCAGCCAGCTGGCCGGCCCAGCCAGCAGCGGCCCAGCCCACCACTGCAGCTCTCCGTCGTCTTCCTCCCCTCGCCCCGAAGCTGCTGCGTGCTCGCGCGCGCACGGCCGCGCGGCCACCTCCTGCTTGCCGACGCGCTCCTGGCCGCGTGGACGACTCCCGCAGGCCGTCCCGATCCCCCTGCTCTCTCTCACTCTCCCTCGGCTCTCCCCTCCTCTCCCTCGCTCTCTCTCTCACGCGGCCGAACACCACCGTCGCTGCCGTTCGCCATAGCAGCCATCTCCGGCCACCCCTCGCTCCCCCGACTAGCTCAGGAGCTCCACCTCGACTCCCTCTTCCTCCCCACCGCTCCATAGCTCCCCGGAAGCCCTGCATCGCCGCCACGTCGCCGTTCCCCTCTTCGGGCTCCGACCACCGTCGCCGTCGAATTCGCCGTCTCCAGCGCGTCCCCGATCCCGCTTCGACGCCCACTGCAACCGCGGTGAGCTACGCCACCGTTTCCCCCTCTCCTTCCCCTCGTTCCCTCACCGTAGCCACCTCCCCACCACGGCCGAACCTCCGCCATCGCCGAGCTCGCCGTCGACGCAGCTCCGGTGACCATTTGGTCACCCCGGCGAGTCCAACGAGTTCGCAAGACCCCGTAGAGCATCCCTAGCGCCTCGCTTTGCTCGACTTCGAGCTCCAGCACCGTTCCCGTGCACGACCGAACCCCGGCGGCCGCAGCCGAGCTCGCCGCCGTCGACTCCGGCCACCCCGACCCCAACGGGCTCCGCCAAGAGCTGCGGGTTGGCCTCAGCTCCACTCCGGTGGTCTCCGCGGTCCGTTTGGTGGCCGAAATGACCAAAACCACTTCCGCCGCCGCGTCGGGCTCGCCGGCGGCTAAACGCCGGTGCAGCCGACTCGGGTTTGACCACGGGTGGGCCCTGGTTGACTCCCCTGAGTCAATGACAGGTGGGGCCCAGCCCTGTTAATTAAACAGGATTAGTTTTAATTAAGTTTTAATTAAAATAATCACCCTGACATGCGGGACCCACTGTCAGGTTTGACCTGGACCAGTTCCGTTGACCTGCTGACGTCAGGCTGACGCAGTAATTGATTTTCTGGATTTAATTTAAATCAGGAAATTCCAGAATATTATTTAAACTTCAAAAATTCATAACTTTTATTCTGTAACTCCAAATTGGACAAATTATATATGAAAAATGATCAGAAAAATCCAATCTATCCATCTGTACTATTTTCATGCATGATCAAACAAGTTAAATTGATGTTTTAAGCAGAACAAGGAAAAGCACTTTAAAAGACCATATTTGAATTTGAAATTTGAATCCTTGATTCAAATTTGTTCAAACCCTTCTGGTTTTAGTTGCATTAGCCCAATACACTCATATTGCCATGTTTCATGCATGCATCATATTGTTGCACATTGTTTGGTGATGTTTGTGTATCGGTGCTCTCTGCGACAGGTTCTGTCCCCGAGGAGTACCGTGATTACCCTAAAGAAGAACCGTATCAGTGCATCGAACCATCAGGCAAGCAACCAACCATTTGATCATATCGATACAATCCCATGTTCTCGCTCCTGCTCTCTTTTACTGCATTAAGACAACGCGATTCAAACTGCTGTGTGCTACGGTAGTTGAACCCATTTCCTCTGCATGACCTGTCATTGCCACAGTAACTAGATGAAACCCACTAGCATGTGTAGGAGTTGCTTGAGCCATATGTATGTGTTGTTCCTACCTTGCTATGCCTGCTATGCTTAGAGTCGTGTCAGGTCTGGTTCATCTGGGTGATGGGCTGGAGTGAAATGATTATGTCGGTAATGAGAGTGGTGTGGTGAACACGATTTGGTAAAGGTATCGATGAAAGGCCATGTAGGAGTACATGGTGGGTTGTTTCATTGAAGCCGACCTTAAGCACTGAGATATGTATGTGTGATTTAAGAATCAGCTACTACCATGCATTGGGCCCGAAACCAATGGACCCTCTCGGCTTCTTATTCACCCTAGTTCTCTGTCCAGGAGTTGCAAGTAGTTTCTGGTGTTTGTAGCCTACTGGAGGCCGTGGACAGCGCTGACCGTAGGGGTGGGCTGTGATGCGGTAGGTACATGGCCGGGTGTACCGAATACCCGTTAGGTATCTCGGGAACCCTGTTCACATCGTTCGGGGCCGTATGGGAAACCTCGGCCGGACTCCCTGCGGATGGAACCTGAATAGGCGATAAACCTGGACTGGAGGCTTAGGTGATTAGGTAGGTCGTGGCCGACACCCACGTTGGGCTTCCGCTTGAAGGTTGCCGAGTACATGTCGTGTAAACGACGGTAAGTGGTGAGAGCGTGTATGAAGAAGTACCCCATGCAGGGTTAACATGATCTATTCGAATAGCCGCGTCCGCGGTAAAGGACTACTTGGTTGCCTATACAGTTCATAGACAAGTAAATGGAAACTATTAAAAACCTCAAGATAAGTGTGAGTGCCGAGGATGGCTCTTCCGTAGGAAGACGGAGGCGGATCCTCGGTAGTGTATTGAAGTGGTGAGTAGTGGACTCGTGTGCGCAAAACCATTTCAAGTTGGAGTATCGTAGGTTAGCCTAGCCAAGAGTCAAAGCTGGCTTGCTGCAATAACTCCACCAACCCTTCTTGATACTATGCATGTATGTAGGATCTGATGTAAGTCTTGCTGAGTACCTTTGTACTCATGTTGCTATAATCTACATTTTTACAGAAGACGCTGCAACCCCTTCTGATGGGTTCTATGTAGACGTTGACATCAACGAGTAGGCTAAAGACCCAGGTGGTGACCCTGAGCTTGTGAAGGACCACGTAGTATAGCTAGGCTTTCCAAGCCTCTTTTATTTTACTAGTTGTCTGTACTCAGACATGTTACTTCCGCTGCTGGTTTGTATGACTGTATGACTTGTATGTGGGGTCGTGAGACCCGTACCTTTGTGTATGTTATGTATGGCTCACCGAGCCTTAAATAAAGTACTTGTGTCATAGAGTCATGTTGTGATGCTTCGTTGTATTTGCACATATCGAGCATATTGTGTGTATGATTGAAATGCTTGGTATGTGTGGGATCTGACTATCTAGTTGTTTATCTTTGGTAGCCTCTCTTACCGGGAAATGTCTCCTATTGTTACCGCTGAGCCATGGTAGCTTGCTACTGCTCTGGAACACTTAGGCTGGCCGGCATGTGTCCTTCTTCGTTCCTGTGTCTGTCCCTTCGGGGAAATGTCACGCTTTGAGTACCGGAGTCCTGTTAGCCCGCTACAGCCCGGTTTACCGGAGTCCTGCTAGCCCAGTGCTATAGCCCGGACCCACTTGCTGATGACCGACACGTTCGAAGCTGGGTCATGGATGCCTGTCCCTGTAAGTCTGTGCCACTTTGGGTTTACGACTAGTCATGTCAGCCCGGGCTCTTTATCATATGGATGCTAGCGACACTATCATATACGTGAGCCAAAAGGCGCAAACGGTCCCGGGAAAAGGTAAGACGACACCCGTGGGGATACCGTGCGTGAGGCCGCAAAGTGATATGAGGTGTTACCAGCTAGATCGATGTGACATCGAGTCGGGGTCCTGACAGCGTTGGCATCAGAGCCGGACTGCCTGTAGGTTCTCCAAGCCAAACTGGTCGATGTTGAGTCTAGAAATTCTTTAGTTATATGTAGGGGAATTGTTTGTGGGTTGGAACGTAAGGCTCTTTTTACTCCTTATACCTTATGACTTTCTGATCTGAGTCAGTCCATTCTTCCACCGGGGGTTAAGGAATTAGGATCTGTTCTCTCTATCAGAATCACGAGTTACTAATCAGTAGTACCTTATAAGTTTGATGGTTACCAGCCTAGTTCAGTTCTACTACCACATTATGTTGCCAGAATGGTTTCAGAACTTTGATATGATGATGATGAGTGGGTACGAAATCCTTTGTCAAATGTCTCAAATCCTTTTTGAGCATTTACAGCTGTTATGCTGCCGAAATTTTGCTAGAAATTCTAATGCCTTTGCATTATGATTGTGCTTTCAGATGGCCACTCGCGACCTCAATCAAGTGGTTCGCCTGACTCGATGCCTAGATGTACCCGGCCATACTGCTAAGTTGGTCAGGGTAATGACTGAGGCTGGATACCGCTGGTATCCCGAGTACACGGTCGAAGAGCAATTCCGAGATTTTAATCAAAGCCAGTATCTCTGCACTGTCAGGATATTTCCATCTTATCCTGGATCTACCGAGGCTCTTCACTGCTCCTATGGACTCGGGGTTACTATTGAGATGGCTGTGCAGGACGCCGCCTACTCTATGATGACCATTATGCGAGTCAGATCTTGGTTATTTCGGGACTCTGATTTCCGGTATATGCCAGAATCACTTCCGGGAGCGCAAGGGTATCTCCAGGCTATCTATGCTGACCCCACTCAGGAGGATTCACGGACTCGCACCACTGCTGAGATGCTCGAGGATAAGGACCGTGAAAATCGGGCCTTAAGGCTAGAGCTCTTCAACACCCGTGCTGACCACTGGGCCACTTTGACTCGGTTCGCACCGGCGGTGCAAGCTGGATATTCAGATATGCGCGATCTCTATCCTGTGAGGTCCGCTCTGCCAGACGTGATGGTTTGGCGTGATGTAGGAGGCATCACCCCACCTCGCGGTCCCCGCAGGCCACCGTTTGTTGGTCCAAGGCCTCATCCTAGCCCCTATGGTCCACAAGCTCCGCGAGACCGTCTGTTTCCAGATGATCATGTTGAGCTTCCGGGCTATGGAGGTGACTTCTACGAGGACTACTACGGATCGGTCTAAGTTAGTGGTAGTATCACTAGTTCGCACCAGCTGTGTCGTCTATCGTCCTGCGTGACTCGTGGGATATGACCTAGTTGTACTCTTTCCGGAGATGTAGAAAAATAATGTATAGGAGCTGGGAATGCCTCCGATGAGATGTAATCCTCTTTTCACCGTAATAGTACTTTGTTTGGTCTTGTACTAAACCCTGTATGGTGTGTATGACGATGGAATAAAAGAAGCAGTTTCTGTATCTACCATGTCATACGGATGATCATCTTGCATTCTGAGTTATTCCTTACATTATGTATCCTATGTCGGAATTTTACCATCCTGACTAAATCATTGTCTTGTTTACCTAGGATGGTCAACACGCGCGCTAACCCTGCTTCTCAAGAGCAGGCCGAAGGCAGTGAAGCTAGGGATGCAAATCTGCCTCATCCTCCTTCACTAGCCGAGGTTATGATGGAAGCTGAGAGAAACAAGCGAGAGACAAACCGTTTGTTGGAGCGTATTGAACAGAATACAGCACACCATCAGAGGGCTAACGTGGTGTCACTCAGTGATTTTATCAAATTGCATCCACCCACGTTCCACCACTCCGTCGAGCCCCTCGACGCTGATGACTGGCTTCGCAGTATCTCTCACAAACTGCGTTCCGCGCTGGTAGCGGAGGCTGACAAGGTCACCTTTGATGCATATCATCTTGAAGGCCCCGCCAGTCTATGGTGGGAGAATTATGGAGCTATGCGCCCAGCGGGCCATGTCACAACTTGGGCTGAGTTCAGCGAGGCTTTCCGTGAACATCACATTCCGGAGGGTCTCATGGACCGTAAACGTGAAGAATTTTGCAGTTTCACCCAAGGCCGACTTTCTGTGGATGCCTATAGCAGGGAGTTTGGTAATCTCGCCGATATGCAACTAAGGAAGTGTCTACTGACGCCAAGAAGCAAGCAAGGTTTCGTAAGGGCCTTAGTCCTGAGCTTCGCCGCGACCTCCGTCTGCATGAGTGCACATCTTTTTCGAAACTTGTCAACAAAGCCATCAGTGCTGAAACTGGTCAGACTGACTATGACGCAACACGCAAGCATGGACGTGACATGGGTTCCTCATCCGGTGCTGGTCCTCAGAAGCGCCGCGTGTGGGTACCCAACACTGCCCTGCCACCCAGGTTCACACCGAGGCCATCTTTCCAGGCGCCTCGCCCTGTTCAACAGTCTGCTCCAGCCAAGCCCTATGGGGGTTCAACTAACAATGCTCCTCCACGTACCAGTTCCGTGACTTGTTTCAAGTGTGGGGAATCTGGTCACTATATGCGTGAATGCCCCCAGACCAACCCCAATCAATCTGCTAAAGCTGTTGGCCGTGGCAAGCCGACAGGAAAAGTATTCCACGCCAAGCCGGTCACCGCTTCACGTGGCCATGTCAACTGCATCTCTGCCGAAGAAGCTCAAGAGGATCCCAACGTCGTTCTCGGTACGCTTCTTGTTAATTGCCACCCGGCATCTGTTCTTTTCGATATAGGAGCCTCTCATTCTTTTATATCCGAAAGTTATGCTCGTCTGCATAACGTTGCATTCTGTGACATGCCATCCACTATGGAGATCTCTACCCCTGGTTCTAGATGGCAGACCTCTAGGGTAAGTTATGGAAATGAGATCCAAGTCGACAGACTTGTTTTCCTCGCGTCTTTGATAGCCCTTAAATCTTCAGATATTAATATCATTCTGGGTATGGACTGGATGTCGGCTCATCATGCCCAAATCGATTGCTTCTCTAGGACTGTTCAACTCACCCATCCTTCAGGAAAGATAGTTAATGTCTTGACCCGAATAGCCAAGCGACAATTATATTCTCTTAACGCCAGCCCTTTGCCAGACCTTGAGGATGTTCCGGTAGTCCGTGACTTCCCGGATGTCTTTCCATAGGAATTGCCAGGTGTTCCACCTGACAGGGATGTTGAGTTTGTAATAGACCTCATTCCAGGAACCGTTCCGATTGCTAGAAGACCTTATAAGATGGCACCACTAGAACTAGCCGAGCTTAAGAAACAACTCGATGAGTCCTTGAAAAAGGGTTTCATCCGACCTAGTTCATCTCCGTGGGCTTGCCCCGTCCTATTCGTCAAGAAGAAGGATGGTACGGACCGGATGGTTGTAGATTACCGACCTGTCAATTTGGTCACAATCAAGAACAAATATCCACTTCCCAGGATCAACGACCTGTACGATCAGCTCGCTGGATCCTCAGTCTTCTCCAAGATGGATTTGAGGTTGGGCTACCACCAAATCAAAATCAGGAACGGGGACATTCCTAAAACGGCATTTGTTACTCGTTACGGCCAATACGAGTACACCGTCATGTCCTTCGGATTAACCAACGCTCCAGCCACCTTTTCTCGGTTAATGAACTCAATCTTCATGGAGTATTTGGATAAATTCGTCGTGGTTTACCTCGATGATATACTCATCTACTCCAAGAACGAGGAAGAACATGCCGAACATCTAAGGCTAGTGTTGCAGAAACTTCGAGAGCATCGCCTTTATGCCAAATTTTCTAAATGTGAATTCTGGTTGTCAGAAGTGACCTATCTGGGTCATGTAATATCTGGTAAAGGTATTGCTGTTAACCCTGAGCGAGTTCAAGCCGTCCTTAATTGGACTCCACCCGAATCGGTCAAGCAAGTTCGGAGTTTTCTGGGCTTAGCGAGCTATTGTCGTCGCTTTGTCGAGAACTTCTCCAAAGTTGCCAAACCTCTAACCGAACTCCTCAAGAAAGATAAAAAGTTCGAATGGACTCCACAATGTGAGCACAGCTTTCAGGAACTGAAAAGACGCCTGACCTCTGCTCCCGTACTGGTACCGCCAGACTTCTCTAAGGACTTTGTTATCTACTGCGACGCTTCGCGACAAGGACTAGGTTGCATTCTCATGCAAGATCGACATGTAATTTCCTACGCTTCACGGCAATTGCACCCACATGAGGAGAATTATCCTACTCATGATCTAGAGCTTGCAGCCGTAGTCTATGCACTTAAGACCTGGCGACATTACCTCCTCGGTAATCGTTGCGAAATATTCACTGATCACCAAAGTCTGAAGTATATTTTCACCCAACCGGATTTGAATCTCAGGCAGAGACGTTGGGTTGAATTGATCACCGACTTCGACTTAGGAATAACCTACACCCCAGGGAAAGCCAACGTCATGGCTGATGCGCTAAGTCGTAAATCTTATTGTAACAACCTGATGTTACAACAAAGTCAACCGCTTCTCCATGAGGAATTTCGGAAGCTTAACCTTCATATTGTTCCTCAAGGTTTTCTCTCCACCATGGTGGCAAAACCTACCCTTACGGATCAAATTATCAAAGCACAGAAGGTAGATCCGGGAATCTCCCGCATCAAGATGAACATTCAGAAAGGAATTGCGAATTGTTTCTCCATTAATGATCAAGGAGTCGTATACTTCGGGAATCGATTAGTAGTTCCCAAAGTGCGCAACCTAAGGCGATTAATCCTTAAGGAAGCTCATGAATCTCCTCTCACTATTCATCCCGGTAGTACTAAGATGTATCAGGACCTACGCCAGAGGTTCTGGTGGACTAGGATGAAGAGAGAAATTGCTCAGTATATTGCTAACTGCGACGTCTGTCGTCGTGTAAAAGCAGAGCACCAACGGCCTGCTGGCACCCTTCAACCCTTAGCTATTCCTGAATGGAAATGGGATAAAATTGGTATGGATTTTATTACCGGTTTTCCCAGGACCAAGAGAGGGAATAATGCTATCTTCGTCGTGGTCGATCGTCTTTTCAAAGTAGCCCATTTCCTACCTGTTCGAGAGAGTATAACCGCTAGCCAGCTGGCAGACTTATACATCTCCCGAATAGTGTCCCTTCATGGAGTCCCTTTGGAAATTAACTCGGATCGAGGAAGTCTTTTCACCTCTCGATTTTGGGAAAGTTTCCAAAATGCTATGGGAACCCGTCTTTCCTTTAGCACCGCTTTCCACCCTCAGTCGAGTGGTCAAGTGGAACGCGTCAACCAAATTCTAGAAGACATGCTTCGAGCCTCTGTTATCTCATTCGGAATGGACTGGGAGAAGTGCCTTCCGTTTGCCGAATTCGCTTACAACAACAGCTATCAATCTAGCTTGGGTAAAGCCCCTTTTGAAGTTCTCTATGGACGACGATGTCGAACACCCCTTAACTGGTCAGAGACCGGGGAAAGACAATTCTTTGGCCCGGATATGATTCAGGAAGCAGAAGAACAAGTTCGTATCGTTCGTGAAAAGTTGAAAACAGCCCAATCCCGTCAAAAGAGTCAATATGACCGAAAACATAAGGCTATGACTTTCGAGGTTGACGAGAAGGCCTATCTTCGGGTCACCCCTTTGAAGGGAACCAATCGCTTCGGTATCAAAGGCAAATTGGCTCCTCGTTACATTGGACCTTTTCGCATTCTTGCCAAACGAGGAGAAGTTGCCTACTAGTTGGAACTACCTCCACACCTCTCCAGAGTTCACGATGTCTTCCACGTTTCTCAACTCAGGCGTTGCTTCTCGGATCCTATCCGTGAAGTGGACCACGAAACGCTTGATCTCCAAGATGATCTTACATATCGAGAGTACCCCATTCGTATCCTCGATCAGGCCGAACGTACCACCCGACCTCATAATATCAAGTTTCTCAAGGTTCAATGGTCGCACCATTCTGAGGATGAAGCAACTTGGGAAAGGGAGGATCGTCTTCGACTCGAGTACCCCGCCTTCTTCCCGGAGGAACCCAAATCTCGGGATGAGATTCTTTTGAGTGGGGGTGAGTTGTCACAACCTAGCTAGTCATGCATTAGAGTGTTGCATCATGTTTACTCTTTCATCAGAAACTTGAAATTGGGATGACAGAACCCCCAGTCCCCTCTGAAACCAACTAGGGTTACTAAAATAATTTTTCAATGAACCTGAAATGCCCTTCTAAAATGCCCATCATTTTTGTCTTGGTTCAGAACCTCTGCCAAAAATGGTGCACATTTTCCTAGGCCATCCTAGGGTTTTTGAATTAAATCATAAATATTTGAATTTGGGCATTTAAAATAATATAAAATATTTAAATGCTCAAATATCTCCAAACTAAAATGTTTCATGTTGGAAATAATCCAACTATGGGCCAGGAATAGTTTGGTGATTTTTGAACTTGCCTAGGTATTTTATTTAATTCAACAAAGTTGCAGATATATTAAATAAAACAGAAACAGAAATAAAAAGGGGGAAAACTTACCTGGGCTCCTCCACTGTGCGGCCCAGCCAGCTGGCCGGCCCAGCCAGCAGCGGCCCAGCCCACCACTGCAGCTCTCCGTCGTCTTCCTCCCCTCGCCCCGAAGCTGCTGCGTGCTCGCGCGCGCACGGCCGCGCGGCCACCTCCTGCTTGCCGACGCGCTCCTGGCCGCGTGGACGACTCCCGCAGGCCGTCCCGATCCCCCCTGCTCTCTCTCACTCTCCCCCGGCTCTCCCCTCCTCTCCCTCGCTCTCTCTCTCACACGGCCGAACACCACCATCGCCGCCGTTCCCATAGCAGCCATCTCCGGCCACCCCTCGCTCCCCCGACTAGCTCAGGAGCTCCGCCTCGACTCCCTCTTCCTCCCCACCGCTCCATAGCTCCCCGGAAGCCCTGCATCGCCGCCACGTCGCCGTTCCCCTCTTCGGGCTCCGACCACCGTCGCCGTCGAATTCGCCGTCTCCAGCGCGTCCCCGAGCCCGCTTCGACGCCCACTGCAACCGCGGTGAGCTACGCCACCGTTTCCCCCTCTCCTTCCCCTTGTTCCCTCACCGTAGCCACCTCCCCACCACGGCCGAACCTCCGCCATCGCCGAGCTCGCCGTCGACGCAGCTCCGGTGACCATTTGGTCACCCCGGCGAGTCCAACGAGTTCGCAAGACCCCGTAGAGCATCCCTAGCGCCTCGCTTTGCTCGACTTCGAGCTCCAGCACCGTTCCCGTGCACGACCGAACCCCGGCGGCCGCAGCCGAGCTCGCCGCCGTCGACTCCGGCCACCCCGACCCCAACGGGCTCCGCCAAGAGCTGCGGGTTGGCCTCAGCTCCACTCCGGTGGTCTCCGCGGTCCGTTTGGTGGCCGAAATGACCAAAACCACTTCCGCCGCCGCGTCGGGCTCGCCGGCGACTAAACGCCGGCAGCCGACATTAACTTTGACCACGGGTGGGCCCTGGTTGACTCCCCTGAGTCAATGACAGGTGGGGCCCAGCCCTGTTACTTAAACAAGATTAGTTTTAATTAAGTTTTAATTAAAATAATCACCCTGACATGCGGGACCCACTGTCAGGTTTGACCTGGACCAGTTCCGTTGACCTGCTGACGTCACACTGACGTCAGGCTGACGCAGTAATTGATTTTCTGGATTTAAATTAAATCAGGAAATTCCAGAATATTATTTAAACTTCAAAAATTCATAACTTTTATTCTGTAACTCCAAATTGGACAAATTATATATGAAAAATGATCAGAAAAATCCAATCTATCCATCTGTACTATTTTCATGCATGATCAAACAAGTTAAATTGATGTTTCAAGCAGAACAAGGAAAAGCACTTTAAAAGGCCATATTTGAATTTGAAATTTGAATCCTTGATTCAAATTTGTTCAAACCCTTCTGGTTTTAGTTGCATTAGCCCAATACACTCATATTGCCATGTTTCATGCATGCATCATATTGTTGCACATTGTTTGGTGATGTTTGTGTATCGGTGCTCTCTGCGGCAGGTTCTGTCCCCGAGGAGTACCGTGATTACCCTAACGAAGAACCGTATCAGTGCATCGAACCATCAGGCAAGCAACCAACCATTTGATCATATCGATACAATCCCATGTTCTCGCTCCTGCTCTCTTTTACTGCATTAAGACAACGCGATTCAAACTGCTGTGTGCTACGGTAGTTGAACCCATTTCCTTTGCATGACCTGTCATTGCCACAGTAACTAGATGAAACCCACTAGCATGTGTAGGAGTTGCTTGAGCCATATGTATGTGTTGTTCCTACCTTGCTATGCCTGCTATGCTTAGAGTCGTGTCAGGTCTGGTTCATCTGGGTGATGGGCCGGAGTGAAATGATTATGTCGGTAATGAGAGTGGTGTGGTGAACACGATTTGGTAAAGGTATCGATGAAAGGCCATGTAGGAGTACATGGTGGGTTGTTTCATTGAAGCCGACCTTAAGCACTGAGATCTGTATATGTGATTTAAGAATCAGCTACTACCATGCATTGGGCCCGAAACCAATGGACCCTCTCGGCTTCTTATTCACCCTAGTTCTCCGTCCAGGAGTTGCAAGTAGTTTCTGGTGTTTGTAGCCTACTGGAGGCCGTGGACAGCGCTGACCGTAGGGGTGGGCTGTGATGCGGTAGGTACGTGGCCGGGTGTACCGAATACCCGTTAGGTATCTCGGGAACCCTGTTCACATCGTTCGGGGCCGTATGGGAAACCTCGGCCGGACTCCCTGCGGATGGAACCTGAATAGGCGATAAACCTGGACTGGAGGCTTAGGTGATTAGGTAGGTCGTGGCCGACACCCACGTTGGGCTTCCGCTTGAAGGTTGCCGAGTACATGTCGTGTAAACGACGGTAAGTGGTGAGAGCGTGTATGAAGAAGTACCCCCTGCAGGGTTAACATGATCTATTCGAATAGCCGCGTCCACGGTAAAGGACTACTTGGTTGCCTATACAGTTCATAGACAAGTAAATGGAAACTGTTAAAAACCTCAAGATAAGTGTGAGTGCCGAGGATGGCTCTTCCGTAGGAAGACGGAGGCGGATCCTCGGTAGTGTATTGAAGTGGTGAGTAGTGGACTCGTGTGCGCAAAACCATTTCAAGTTGGAGTATCGTAGGTTAGCCTAGCCAAGAGTCAAAGCTGGCTTGCTGCAATAACTCCACCAACCCTTCTTGATACTATGCATGTATGTAGGATCTGATGTAAGTCTTGCTGAGTACCTTTGTACTCATGTTGCTATAATCTACATTTTTACAGAAGACGCTGCAACCCCTTCTGATGGGTTCTATGTAGACGTTGACATCAACGAGTAGGCTAAAGACCCAGGTGGTGACCCTGAGCTTGTGAAGGACCACGTAGTATAGCTAGGCTTTCCAAGCCTATTTTATTTTACTAGTTGTCTGTACTCAGACAAGTTACTTCCGCTGCTGGTTTGTATGACTGTATGACTTGTATGTGGGGTCGTGAGACCCGTACCTTTGTGTATGTTATGTATGGCTCACCGAGCCTTAAATAAAGTACTTGTGTCATAGAGTCATGTTGTGATACTTCGTTGTATTTGCACATATCGAGCATATTGTGTGTATGATTGAAATGCTTGGTATGTGTGGGATCTGACTATCTAGTTGTTTATCTTTGGTAGCCTCTCTTACCGGGAAATGTCTCCTATTGTTACCGCTGAGCCATGGTAGCTTGCTACTGCTCTGGAACACTTAGGCTGGCCGGCATGTGTCCTTCTTCGTTCCTGTGTCTGTCCCTTCGGGGAAATGTCACGCTTTGAGTACCGGAGTCCTGTTAGCCCGCTACAGCCCGGTTTACCAGAGTCCTGCTAGCCCAGTGCTACAGCCCGGACCCACTTGCTGATGACCGACACGTTCGAAGCTGGGTCATGGATGCCTGTCCCTGTAAGTCTGTGCCACTTTGGGTTTACGACTAGTCATGTCAGCCCGGGCTCTTTATCATATGGATGCTAGCGACACTATCATATACGTGAGCCAAAAGGCGCAAACGGTCCCGGGAAAAGGTAAGACGACACCCGTGGGGATACCGTGCGTGAGGCCGCAAAGTGATATGAGGTGTTACCAGCTAGATCGATGTGACATCGAGTCGGGGTCCTGACATTCTATAGGTGCCTGGGATCCGGTGAGGGAGGGCTTGCCGCTTCTCCCAGCGCTGCCAGGTGTGGGATCTACAATGGGCGTTGCCGTTTGTGGGAGCGTCATCTTCTTGGTGCTGGGGTTAGCGGACTCCATTTTCCTTGAGGGCATCGCGTCGAGCTCATGGGTTTGAGCAGAGTAACGAATGACGAGCCTAGTTGTAGTGCGAGTGAAGAAGAAGGGGAGCTGGGGTTTTTCTGTAGTAGTGAGGATGAAGGGGAGCTAGGGTTTTCTATAGGAGAGAGGTGAGGAATTTGGGGGTACGACTGGAGCGAGCTGACATGAGGTGGGTGGGAGTGAGGAGGAAGAAGAGCACCCAGGTTTTTATGGGGGGCGGTGTGCTGGGTGTGGGTAGCGGCTCACATTGAATTGATTTTATTATTTACTAAGGTGGATGGGCTGTTTTATCTTGGGCCCAGAGAAACAATTACTACTAGTACAGTGGAGACACTCTACAACTACCTAGAAAAAAAATTACTACTTGTACAGTGGAAACACTAATGCTTATGGCTCCTGCAAGGTCATCGAAACGTCTCCCTCTACTGAATGTCAATTTACTTTTGTTCACCGACATGCGGGCCATGCAATGCGCGGGACCAAAGGCCATTCACCAAATTAGAAGGCAGTATGCAGGTGGAGAGTCACCCCGGTCGTAGCACGGTAGTAACTAGCCGTTGTATCACAAAACCCCACCTCCCAGCAGTCTATGTTTGACGGACGAAGCAACCATCATTTCACTCTTTGCTGAATCCCTACTCCCTCACCGTCTTCAAGAAAGCCAACACTCGCATCTGTCGCTATTCTTCTCTCCCAACAAAGGGAAGGCAAGCGGATCTGTGATGTTGGTATATTTTCATTAAGAAAAAAGAACTTTTGCAAAGTAGTAACCACTCAATCTCTTTTTTGCTTCATTGTCATTGTGATTGTGTTTTCCTTTCAGTGGTCTCCTAGTATTCGTCAGTTTCATGATGGACCAAGGAGAACTAGGCAAAGATTTGCTGATGCTGGAGCAGACGCGGGATGCTGATCCCCACGAGACAAAGAGCTCCAAGAAGATGGAGGCAACCACCGAGCCGACCCCAGATACGCTCACGGCCACTACTGAGATGGTCAACACCCCGTTTGAGGTTACAACACTTGTGGCCCTGCAGGAGCAGTTTTCCCCCTTTGAGGATGTGCCCCCCCCCCCCTGATGAGCTGCCCAAGGTGATTTTCTTCTGTGCTGATCTCGATTGTGGGTTTTTATCTAAGTATCTGGTGATAAATAATGCAAAATTTTATTAGCTTTGATGCCATGCTACCTTCCTTGTAATGCATATTTTTGACTCTATATAGTGGTTTAATTAACTTGTGTTTCCTTTATTGGAAAGTAATTCAGAATTTGTTTTTGTTTTAGTTAGAGCCCTGATGCAGACAACGATTGTCTGGTTGTAAAAGTCACTCATTATGAGGTGGATGACCTGAATATACGCACTAGGAAAATATAGTTCTTAGGTTGTTGGATCCTGGAATCCAATTGCACTTATACAAAATGTCGAGATGTTTTCCAGCCTCACCGTTGTCAGGCGTGTTGTGGGGACCCCGACTCATAAGTCGTGATCACCGAATGCACGTGTACAGTGATCCCAGAGATCAATGCTCACTGAACACACAGAAGCTGAATAACAAGAGACTTACATCCATACATACCATATTACACAAGTAGGACCATTGTGGTTAAGTCTTGAGTATAGCATCGCAGCGGAAATCTTCGTTGCTAACTTGGACCCATGCCATCTGCCTTAACCCTACAGGCTTTCTGACTGGGAAGCGTCCTAGCTCACCGAAGTATTCTTCTTCATATCATGTTCTTTCATGCCTGGCCAATAAAATAACCAGTGGCAAGCCAATGAGTACTTTGAATGTACTCGCAAGCAACCCAAGGGTGATAATAGAATAATTATGCAAGGCACTACTGCTAATTTGGCATTTTTGCGGAAAGCTAGTTTTTCTCATGCAAATATGATCAACATTTATCAAGGATATGAATGCGTCTGCAACAAGTATCAGGACGTTACAGACATCAACATCGGGATAGAGTTGTGAACAACTCATACTAAAGCTCATTGTGACTTCCTCACGAATCACGTCAACAGATTTACCAAATCGTGTTGTTTGTCAGAAACATATGGATGTAGTCTAAGCAGCACCACCCAACTGTCCTTGACCATGGACACAGCTATTCGAATAGTTTTACACTCTCCAGAGGTTGCACACTTTACCCACAAGATCCGGGGAACTTCTGTGTCATCCACGACCCGCGATACCTCAAGTACCCAGGGGTAAGCACCCAATCACTATCTTTCCCTAGACGACACTAACAAGGAGTCCAGTCGTTGTTCCGTCTCCTCATGATGTACATCATACGAGACTCACTCGAGAACGTAACATCCGATAGGGGACACAATGGTGTATCCGGTGCCTTGTGAAAACAGTCATGGCAGCCCTACCTGGCACGACCCCGTCCCGAGAGAGAGAACCAACTCTCCCCCGTCACTAGTAATGCAGGCTCCAAGCTAGTATCGGCCTAGGTAATCAATAATGCCCTTTCCCATACAAGGGTAGAGTGGTTGCACATGTAAGGTTGGGACAGTCGACAAATCTTAAATCTAACCAGTCTCTGTAAACAACACTTTTATCGAGCCTCGGTACACTATCTCTCCACCAAGTAGTGACCTAGTTCATCATCATCTCCCAGGGGCATTAGTGGCACCCACTGGGCTTTTTGCAAGTATGTCAAACCACTCTTGTTTCTTTCCATGCATAACCCTGATCTACTTTGCATAGCAACTACTTAGCATCCTATCTACTTCCACAGGCATAACCCTCATAGAAAGGTAGGGTCATGCATCATGCAAGTGTCAACGAGAAAGGCAACGGAGGCACCACCTCAAGTGGCCACCGTTTTATCATGACTTCGATGCAAGCAATAAAAGTGCTATATGACATGCATAAAAAGGGTTTCATAGACATGGTCAAAGGGCTGCTTGCCTTGGTCTTCAAAGTCTTCAAGGTCTTCAAATATCTCTGGTCCATCTCCGAGCATTTCGTCTACTTCGTCAACTATCATCGAAAACAACCATAATAAGCAACACAACAAGGCAAGAATAAATGTGCTCTAAAAATATGAAGTTGACTTTTATTGGATACCTCTGGTCATATGAGGAATGACCAAAGTGATTTCATTGGAAGTGGATAAATGGATATTTCTAAACATTTCGATATGATGGAATCAAGGGGTTTATGGAATTGCAAGAAGTGTACAGAAACATATTTTTGAAAAATGAGCAAAGGCACCCATTTAACAAAGGATGATTCTAGAAGCATCTAGGAATTGGTTTCACTGGATTTGGAGTTGAAATGATTTTCCTATGAATTTGCAAAGTTGACAAATATGAAGAAATAGACCATTATTTGAGGTGATACAGAAAGTATTAGTAAAAATGTTCAAAAACTAAGTTTTGAATTATAGACACCTAGGATTTTGAATCATGGAATTTGGATCAAAAATGGGCTCTCTGTGATTTTCTAAAGTTTATCAAAGAAATGGAAAAATAGGATTTGCTAATTATTTGTGAAAGAAATATTTCTGTAAAAATGTGCAAGTAGCACCATGTGATAGGGAATGATTTTAGAAACTACTAGAAATTTGAATCATCAAATTTGGAGTTAATTTGAATCATTTATGAGTTTTTGAAGTTGCTGGAAAAAGAAAAAGGAAATAAGGCTTAACCTTACCCTGCGCACAAAGCGACAGATACACTGTGGGCCGGCCCAGCGGCTCGGCTACGCGGGCAGAGGTGATGATGTCGAAGGCGGCTTCACGGGAGTGCGCCTTCGCGCAGGGGAGGCGGATCTGGCCGAAGCCGTTTCCACTTAAACGGCGGGGCCCGCTCGCTGGGTCACTGACGCGCGGGGCCCAACAGCAGGCCATCTTCAACCTCCCGCGTGCGCTCCAATCGCGGGGAGGACCGGCTCCCGGCGGCGATTGCCGGGGCTACAGAGCATCTCCGGCGACGCTCAGCCCACCGGCGTGCTCAGGGGACCCGGCCGCGTCCAACCGTGGGTGGCACGGTCGCCTAGGAGCACCGGGTCAAGCAGGGTGCTGTCCACGGCGGACGAGGCCGGCGGTGAGATTCGGGGATGGCGAGGCAGGCACGGGAAGGAAGGAAAGATGTGCGGGTGAGGCTCCTTGGGGCCATGGGGGTCTTATGGTATGGTTCAAGGGGAAGGAGAGGGTCGGAACGACGCGAATTTTGGGGATGGACGGCGGCTCCTCTCCGGCCATGTGAAGCGACGGAGTGGCTCTACAGAGGAGGAGAGGGGTTCGGGCGACGTATGGGAGGGAGAGAGAGCAGTGGGAGACAAGAGAAGGCTCGGGGTGGCCTTATACGGGCGCGGCTGGGAGGTGCCGTAGGCGGGGCGCACGGCCACGGCCCGTGGCGTTGCCAGAGGCCAAAAGGGCGTTCTGGTGCGTGCCTGGGGTGCTCGTGGTCGTGTTCCAGGCTGAGAGGAGAGGAGAGAGTGAGCAGGGCGAGCTCCAGGAGAGCCCCGAGCTCGTGCGCCCACTGGTCGAGCTGGGCGGCGTCGGGCGGGCTCGGCAGGGTGAGAAGGAGAGATGGGTAGGAGGGGGCCGACTAGCTAGCGTGCCGTGGACGTCGAGGCGACCTCGGGAGACACGGACCCGGTGCCGAAGGTCGTCGAGTGCCTCGGAATGGGCAAGCTACAGTGCGGGAGTGCACTGTAGCATGCTCCAGAGCGCATCCATGGCATGCCATGGAATTTTAATAGTGCCATGGGCATGTCTTATAGTGTCTGGGGTTTTTGGGGGAGAGTAAACAAGGTAGGAGTGGCATTGGGTGCCCTAGAGAGCCACTAGATGAGAGGGGAGGTGGAGAGAGAGGTGAACAGTGGCTGTCCAGAGGGGGAAAATGGGGTTTTTACCCCATCAATCATGGAGATTTGGAAGAGGGGGAGCTACTGGAGGTTGCTAGTGATCAGGTTCAGCTGTGGTAAAAACTTGTGCTCATGGAGATTAGTGGAAGAGGTCAAAATGATGATTTTAGAAAAATGGCAGAAGGTGTTTGTTGTTGGTTTGGGCAAGAAAATCAATTCCAATTGCCATGAGAATTAACAGGATGGAATGGCACTTAGAAATAGTGTGTTCTACCAAATTTAAGCTCATTTGGGCAAAGTTGACAGTGCAACTTTTGTAAACCCTAGAAATCAACAGAAATGGGTTTTCCAAGATCTAGTCATGCAAAACCATTCTCCTTGATGCACCACTTTGTGTAGTGTCATCATTTGGGGATTTGAACATGTCCACAAAAATTCAGATCAAAAGGACACACTTGGCAATGTAGAGATTTTCAAATTTGGTTCTGGACAGAAAGGGTTTTGGGGCACTTTTGTGAACCAAACTTATTTTGATTGATATGAAACTTTGCAAGACCACCACATTATGCATATGTGACTTGCTAGAATTTTCCTGGATTTTTATGAAAATATTTCCTGTAGAAATATTTCAAATCCTTGAAATGGGCAGAAATGGTTTTGAGGGGATTTCATGGGGTTATACTATTCTCCATGACATGATACTTGTCAAGATCATCAAACATGTCATATGTGACATGCTAGAAGTTTCTTGGAATTTTTGGGGAATTTTTCCTTTGTATATATTGAAATATCCAGAAAGGGTTTTTGAGGGATTTAACCAATATTTTGATCATGACCATGTGTTGAAACTCTTATATATGGACAATATATGTCCATTGAGTTTCCCTAGGTTTTACCAAATATTTTTAAAGCTTTAAAATAATTTTAACCTATTAAAGACCATTTCTGGCCTAAAGAAAAAGCCTTTAAATAAAATAGGAAAATAACTTTTAAAATTATATTTTTGTGGTTTCTGGGTATTCTATATCTAATAGGAGTCAAAAATATTTTTGGAAAGATTTTTGCTGCCCTTAATTAAGTACTTGTAGTGCAAACCTCAATTCAGGGGTTTTTGAAAAACTAATTTTGTAAAATACTATTTGGCCAAATTATTTTTGTAAGAAATTATTTTTATGTCCTATACACATGGCATGATCATGTGTTCAAGATTTTGGAGCAAGGAGATGAAGTATAGGAGTTGGGGGATTTATTTGATTTTTAGAGCACTTGCAAACAACAGACAAAATCCAATCAAGGCAAGGTCCAAAACACTCAAAAGTTTTTGTCAAACCACATTTTATCATGATTTATTAGCTTAAGTGTTGTGGCATGAAAATCAGGGTGTGACAGACCTACCCCCCTTACAAGAATCTCGTCCCCGAGATTCCCAAACTAGGTGTGGAAAGGAATATGGAAACTTGGATATGGGGTAGTCTTCACGTCCCCATACTGCTTCTGCTTCCGAATGGTGCTCCATTGAACCTTGAAGTACTTGATGACGTGGCTTCGTGTAAGATGTCCTGCTTGATCCAGGTTGCTAAGGGGTTGCTCGTGGTAGGTCAGATTGGGCTAGGGGTCAATGGCTCAGTGGTTAATGTCCTTGTAGAGACCGGGCTAGTTAGGAAGTTGGAAACGTTTCCGGAGTGGTGTCGTGTGGAAAAACGTTGTGCACAGTAGGTGACTCAGGTGATAACTCTAGCTGGTAGCCGTCTATTCTTTGTCTTGCAGTGATCTTGGAGAGGGCCGATAAATCTTGGCGTGAGCTTCCCTTTGACATGGAAATGCTTGGTT
Organism: Triticum dicoccoides; assembly: GCF_002162155.2. Lineage (NCBI taxonomy): Eukaryota > Viridiplantae > Streptophyta > Magnoliopsida > Poales > Poaceae > Triticum > Triticum dicoccoides. The sequence goes on along the minus strand of NC_041390.1, from coordinate 346,728,181 downwards.
CCTTTGAGAGAAGTAGTTTGCAGATATGCCTGGTCTTTGATGCGGAGGTATACTTCTTGAAGATGGTGGTTGGTGTAGTTCTTCCTCCTAGACATGACGATCTTCAGATGTTCCTTGGCCAGCTGAAAGACGATGGCAGCAACTATACAGACTGGGTCCGGAACCTGAGGATCATCCTCATAGCTGCCAGGAAAGATTATGTCCTACAAGCACCGCTAGGTGATCCACCCGTCCCACAGAACCAAGACGTTATGAACGCTTGGCAGACACGTGCCGATGACTACTCCCTCGTTCAGTGCGGCATGCTTTACAGCCTAGAGCCGGGGCTCCAAAAGCGTTTTGAGAGACATGGAGCATATGAGATGTTCGAAGAGCTGAAAATGGTTTTCCAAGCTCATGCCCGGGTCGAGAGATATGAAGTCTCCGACAAATTCTTTAGCTGTAAGATGGAGGAAAATAGTTCTGTCAGTGAGCACATACTCACTATGTCTGGGTTACATAACCGCTTGACTCAGCTGGGAGTTAATCTCCCGGATGATGCGGTCATTGACAGAATTCTCCAGTCGCTCCCACCAAGCTACAAGAGCTTTGTGATGAACTTCAATATGCAGGGGATGGAAAAGACCATTCCCGAAGTATTTGCTATGCTGAAATCAGCAGAGGTAGAAGTCAAGAAGGAACATCAAGTGTTGATGGTCAATAAAACCACTAAGTTCAAGAAGGGCAAAGGTAAAAAGAACTTCAAGAAATACGGCAAGGGAGTTGCCGCGCCCGACAAGCAAGCTGCTGGGAAGAAGCCAAAGAATGGACCCAAGCCCGAGACTGAGTGCTTTTATTGCAAGGGAAGTGGTCACTGGAAGCGGAACTGCCCCAAATACTTAGCAGACAAGAAGGCCGGCAAAACAAAAGGTATATATGATATACATGTAATTGATGTGTACCTTACTAGTACCCGTAGTAGCTCCTGGGTATTTGATACCGGTGCAGTTGCTCACATTTGTAACTCAAAGCAGGGGCTGCGGAATAAGCGGAGACTGGCAAAGGACGAGGTGACGATGCGCGTCGGGAATGGTTCCAAGGTCAATGTGATCGCCGTCGGCACGCTACCTCTATATTTGCCTTCAGGATTAGTTTTAAACCTTAATAATTGTTATTTAGTGCCAGCTTTCAGCATGAATATTGTATCGGGATCTCGTTTAATTCGAGATGGCTACTCATTTAAATCCGAGAATAATGGTTGTTCCATTTATATGAGAGATATGTTTTATGGTCATGCTCCTATGGTGAATGGTTTATTCTTAATGAATCTCGAGCGTAATGCTACACATATTCATAGTGTGAGTACCAAAAGATGTAAAGTTGATAATGATAGTCCCACATACTTGTGGCACTGTCGCCTTGGTCACATAGGTGTCAAACGCATGAAGAAGCTCCATGCAGATGGACTTTTGGAGTCTCTTGATTACGAATCATTTGACACGTGCGAACCATGCCTCATGGGTAAGATGACCAAGACCCCGTTCTCAGGAACAATGGAGCGAGCAACCAACTTATTGGAAATCATACATACTGATGTGTGCGGTCCAATGAGTGTTGAGGCTCGCGGTGGCTATCGTTATGTTCTCACCCTCACTAATGATTTGAGTAGATATGGGTATATCTACTTGATGAAACACAAGTCTGAAACCTTTGAAAAGTTCAAGGAATTTCAGAGTGAGGTTGAGAATCAACGTGACAGGAAAATCAAGTTTCTACGATCAGATCATGGAGGAGAATACTTGAGTCACGAATTTGGCACACACTTAAGAAAATGTGGAATAGTTTCACAACTCACGCCGCCTGGAACACCTCAGCGTAATGGTGTGTCCGAACGTCGTAATCGTACTCTATTAGATATGGTACGATCTATGATGTCTCTTACCGATTTACCGCTATCTTTTTAGGGCTATGCTTTAGAGACTGCCGCATTCACTTTAAATAGGGCTCCGTCGAAATCCGTTGAGACGACACCGTATGAATTATGGTTTGGGAAGAAACCGAAGCTGTCGTTTCTAAAAGTTTGGGGATGCGATGCTTATGTCAAGAAACTTCAACCTGAAAAGCTCGAACCCAAGTCGGAAAAATGCGTCTTCATAGGATACCCTAAAGAAACTGTTGGGTATACCTTCTACCTCAGATCCGAAGGCAAGATCTTTGTTGCCAAGAATGGATTCTTTCTAGAGAAAGAGTTTCTCTCGAAAGAAGTAAGTGGGAGGAAAGTAGAACTTGATGAAGTATTACCTCTTGAACCGGAAATTGGCGCAACTCAAGAAAATGTTCCCGAGGTGCCTGCACCGACTAGAGAGGAAGTTAATGATAATGATCAAGATACTTCTGATCAAGCTCCTACTGAAATTCGAAGGTCCACAAGGACACGTTCCGCACCAGAATGGTACGGCAACCCTGTCTTGGAAATCATGTTGTTAGACAATGGTGAACCTTCGAACTATGAAGAAGCGATGGCGGGCCCGGATTCCGACAAATGGCTAGAAGCCATGAAATCCGAGATAGGATCCATGTATGAAAATGAAGTATAGACTTTGACTGACTTGCCCGTTGAACGGCGAGCCATAGAAAATAAATGGATCTTTAAGAATAAGACAGACGCGGATGGTAATGTGACCATCTATAAAGCTCGGCTTGTCGCTAAAGGTTATCGACAAGTTCAAGGGGTTGACTACGATGAGACTTTCTCACCGGTAGCGAAGCTAAAGTCCATCCGAATCATGTTAGCAATTGCCGCATTTTACGATTATGAGATATGGCAAATGGACGTCAAAACGGCATTCCTTAATGGTTTCCTTAAGGAAGAATTGTATATGATGCAGCCGGAAGGTTTTGTCGATCCTAAGAATGCTGACAAAGTGTGCAAGCTCCAACGCTCGATTTATGGGTTGGTGCAAGCATCTCGGAGTTGGAACATTCTCTTTGATGAGATGATCAAAGCGTTTGGGTTTACACAGACTTATGGAGAAGCCTGCGTTTACAAGAAAGTGAGTGGGAGCTCTGTAGCATTTCTCATATTATATGTAGATGACATCCTTTTGATGGGAAATGATATAGAACTCTTGGACAACATCAAGGCCTACTTGAATAAGAGTTTTTCAATGAAGGACCTTGGAGAAGCTGCTTATGTATTAGGCATCAAGATCTATAGAGATAGATCAAGATGCCTCATAGGTCTTCCACAAAGCACATACCTTGATAAGATATTGAAGAAGTTCAATATGGATCAGTCTAAGAAGGGGTTCTTGCCTGTGTTACAAGGTATGAAATTGAGCTCAGCTCAATGTCCGACCACGACAGAAGATATAGAAGAGATGAGTGTCATCCCCTATGCCTCAGCCATAGGTTCTGTTATGTATGCCATGCTGTGTACCAGACCTGATGTAAACCTTGCCGTAAGTTTGGTAGGAAGGTACCAAAGTAATCCCGGCAAGGAACACTGGACAGCGGTCAAGAATATCCTGAAGTACCTGAAAAGTACTAAGGAAATGTTTCTCGTCTATGGAGGTGACGAAGAGCTCGTCGTAAAGGGTTACATCGACGCTAGCTTCGACACTGATCTGGATGACTCTAAGTCACAAACCGGATACATGTATATTTTGAATGGTGGGGCAGTAAGCTGGTGCAGTTGCAAGCAGAGCGTCGTGGCAGGATCTACATGTGAAGCGGAGTACATGGCAGCCTCAGAGGCAGCAGATGAAGCAATCTGGGTGAAGGAGTTCATCACCGACCTAGGAGTCATACCCAATGCGTCGGGGCCGATCAAACTCTTTTGTGACAACACTGGAGCTATTGCACTTGCCAAGGAGCCCAGGTTTCACAAGAAGACAAGGCACATCAAGCGTCGCTTCAACTCCATTCGTGAAAATGTTCAAGATGGAGACATAGAGATTTGTAAAGTACATACGGACCTGAATGTAGCAGATCCGTTGACTAAACCTCTCCCTAGGGAAAAACATGATCAACACCAGAATTCCATGGGTGTTCGATTCATCACAATGTAACTAGATTATTGACTCTAGTGCAAGTGGGAGACTGTTGGAAATATGCCCTAGAGGCAATAATAAAAGCATTATTATTATATTTCCTTGTTCATGATAATTGTCTTTATTCGTGCTATAATTGTGTTATCCGGAAATCGTAATACATGTGTGAATAACAGACACCAACATGTCCCTAGTAAGCCTCTAGTTGACTAGCTCGTTGATCAACAGATAGTCATGGTTTCCTGACTATGGACATTGGATGTCATTGATAACGAGATCACATCATTAGGAGAATGATGTGATGGACAAGGCCCAATCCTAAACATAGCATAATGATCGTATAGTTCGTTTGCTAGAGTTTTTCCAATGTCAAGTATCTTTTCCTTAGACCATGAGATCGTGTAACTCCCGGATACCGTAGGAGTGCTTTGGGTATACCAAACGTCACAATGTAACTGGGTGACTATAAAGGTAGACTACGGGTATCTCCGAAAGTATCTGTTGGGTTCACACAGATCAAGACTGGGATTTGTCACTCCGTATGACAGAGAGGTATCACTGGGCCCACTCAGTAATGCATCATCATAATGAGCTCAAAGTAACCAAGTGTCTGGTCACGGGATCATGCATTACGGTACGAGTAAAGTGACTTGCCGGTAACGAGATTGAACGAGGTATTGGGATACCGACGATCGAATCTCGGGCAACTAACATATCGATTGACAAAGGGAATTGCATACGGGGTTGCTTGAATCCTCGACATCGTGGTTCATCCGATGAGATCATCGTGGAGCATGTGGGAGCCAACATGGGTATCCAGATCCCGCTGTTGGTTATTGACCGGAGAGTCGTCTCGGTCATGTCTGCCTGTCTCCCGAACCCGTAGGGTCTACACACTTAAGGTTCGGTGACGCTAGGGTTGTGAAGATATGTATATGCAGTAACCCGAATATTGTTCGGAGTCCCGGATGAGATCCCGGACGTCACGAGGAGTTCCGGAATGGTCCGGAGGTAAAGAATTATATATAGGAAGTGCTATTTCGGCCATTTGGACAAGTTTCGGGGTCATCGGTATTGTACCGGGACCACCGGAAGGGTCCCGGGGGTCCACCGGGTGGGGCCACCTGCCCCGGGGCAACATGGGCTGTAGGGGATGCGCCTTGGCCTATATGGGCCAAGGGCACCAGCCCCAAAAGGGCCCATGCGCCTAGGGTTTGGGGGAAACCCTAAAGGGGGGCGCCCCCTTGCTTGGGGGGCAAGCCCCCCACCCCTTGGCCGCCGCCCCCCTAGGAGATTGGATCTCCTAGGGCCGGCTCCCCACCTTAGACACCCCTATATATAGTGGGGGAGATGGAGGACATCATACCTCAGCCTTTGGCGCCTCCCTCTCCCTTGTTACATCTCTCTCTCGTAGTATAGGCGAAGCCCTGCTACTGTGACGCCCTGCATCCACCACCACACCGTCGTGCTGCTGGGTCTTCATCAACTTATCCTCTCCCCTTGCTGGATCAAGTAGGAGGAGACGTCACGCTGACCGTACGTGTGTTGAACGCGGAGGTGCCGTCCGTTCGGTGCTAGGATCTCCGGTGATTTGGATCACGTCGTGTACGACTACTTCGTCCCTGTTCTTTGAACGCTTCCGCTCGCGATCTACAAAGGTTTGTAGATGGATCCGATTACTCGTTGCTAGATGAACTCATAGATGGATCTTGGTGAAGCCGTAGGAAAATTTTTGTTTTCTGCAACGTTCCCCAACAGCACGGTCGCCTAGGAGCACCGGGTCGAGCAGGGTGCTGGCCGCGGCGAACGAGGCCGGCGGTGAGATTCGGGCACGGCGAGGCAGGCACGGGAAGGAAGGAAAGATGTGCGAGTGAGGCTCCTTGGGGCCTTGGGGGTCCTATGGTATGGTTCAAGGGGAAGGAGAGGGTCGGGACGACGCGAATTTTGGGGATGGACGGCGGCTCGGCTCCGGCCATGGGAAGCGATGGAACGGATCTAGAGAGGAGGAGAGGGGTCCGGGCGACGTACGGGAGGGAGAGAGAGTAGTGGGAGACGAGAGAAGGCTCGGGGTTCCCTTATACGGGCGTGGCCGGGAGGTGCCGTAGGCTGGGCGCACGGCCACGGCCCGTGGCGTTGCTAGAGGCCAAAAGGGCGTTCTGGTGCGTGCCTGGGGTGCTCGTGGTCGTGGTCCAGGCCGAGAGGAGAGGAGAGAGGGAGCAGGGCGAGCTCCAGGAGAGCTCCGAGCTCGTGCGCCCACTGATCGAGCTGGGCGGCGTCGGGCGGGCTCGGTATCGTGAGAAGGAGAGAGCGGAAGGAGGGGGCCGACTAGCTAGCGTGCCGTGGACGTCGAGGCGACCTCGGGAGACACGGACCCGGCGCCCAAGGTCGTTGAGTGCCTCGGAATGGGCAAGCTACAATGCGGGAGTGCATTGTAGCATGCTCTAGAGCGCGTCCATGGCATGCCATGGCATTTTAATAGTGCCATGGGCATGTCTTATAGTGTCTGGGGATTTTGGGGGAGAGTAAACAAGGTAGGAGTGGCATTGGGTGCCCTAGAGAGCCACTAGATGAGAGGGGAGGTGGAGAGAGAGGTGAACAGTGGCTGTCCAGAGGGGGAAAATGGGTTTTTTACCCCATTAATCATGGAGATTTGGAAGAGGAGGAGCTACTGGAGGTTGCTGGTGATCAGGTTCAGCTGTGGTAAAAACTTGTGCTCATGGAGATTTGTGGAAGAGGTCAAAATGATGATTTTGGAAAAATGGCAGAAGGTGTTTGTTGTTGGTTTGGGCAAGAAAATCAATTCCAATTGCCATGAGAATTAACACGATGTAATGGCACTTAGAAATAGTGTGTTCTACCAAATTTAATCTCATTTGGGCAAAGTTGACAGTGCAACTTTTGTAAACCCTAGAAATAAACAGAAATGGGTTTTCGAAGATCTAGTCATGCAAAACCATTCTCCTTGATGCACCACTTTGTGTAGTGTCATCATTTGGGGATTTGAACATGTCCACAAAAATTCAGATCAAAAGGACACACTTGGCAATGTAGAGATGTTCAAATTTGGTTCTGGACAGAAAGGGTTTTGGGGCACTTTTGTGAACCAAACTTATTTTGATTGATATGAAACTTTGCAAGACCACCACATTATGCATATGTGACTTGCTAGAAGTTTCCTGGATTTTTATGAAAATATTTCCTGTAGAAATATTTCAAATCCTTGAAATGGGCAGAAATGGTTTTGAGGGGATTTCATGGGGTTATACTATTCTCCATGACATGATACTTGTCAAGATCATCAAACATGTCATATGTGACTTGCTAGAATTTTCTTGGAATTTTTGGGGAATTTTTCCTTTGTATATATTGAAATATCCAGAAAGAGTTTTTGAGGGATTTAACCAATATTTTGATCATGACCATGTGTTGAAACTCTTATATATGGACAATATATGTCCATTGAGTTTCCCTAGGTTTTACCAAATATTTTTAAAGCTTTAAAATAATTTTAACCTATTAAAGACCATTTCTGGCCTAAAGAAAAAGCCTTTAAATAAAATAGGAAAATAACTTTTAAAATTATATTTTTGTGGTTTCTGGGTATCCTATATCTAATAGGAGTCAAAAATATTTTTGGAAAGATTTTTGCTGCCCTTAATTAAGTACTTGTAGTGCAAACCTCAATTGAGGGGTTTTTGAAAAACCAATTTTGTAAAATACTATTTGGCCAAATTATTTTTGTAAGAAATTATTTTTATGTCCTATACACATGGCATGATCATTGGTTCAAGATTTTGGAGCAAGGAGATGAAGTATAGGAGTTGGGGGATTTATTTGATTTTTAGAGCACTTGCAAACAACAGACAAAATCCAATCAAGGCAAGGTCCAAAACACTCAAAAGTTTTTGGCAAACCACATTTTATCATGATTTATTAGCTTAAGTGTTGTGGCATGAAAATCAGGGTGTGACACGTGTTGTCCAGGGTGTACTGAAGCACAAGAAGTTCAAAGATACTCCTTCGTTTGTGAGGCACACTGTTCTTGTCAAGCTTACACAGGAAGATGGCATGGCATGCCTCCACAAACAAGTTTATGAGTAGCAAGGCCAGAAGGTTATCTTCAGGAAGGTTCACAGGATTAAGCTGCTGCCATACGTCCTTGATGATGTTCATGGCAAGGTCCGTCTTGTGCCCATCCCAAATTACATCGGGCATGAAATAGTTACCCCAGCTAGTGTGTAATAGTAGTTTGGATTGTGTCTAATTATCCGAACCTTGCTTATAATTGAGCCTTCTGGGGCTAGTACTCTGTTTGAATCTGTTTATGGGAACTACTACTACTTTTGTGTGACCGTGAATATTGTGAGAAGCACCTAATTGTTGCCGAAGCAGATGCGTCATCACTGGGTTTTTTATGAATATGGCATGGTAAGACATAAGTTGTCACATTATATCATACGAGCAGTGTGTGTTTGATGAAATAGACTACTTGTTCGACAACTGTGCGTCGACGTATACATAGGGTATGTAGGGCTGTTTAAGTACTTGTAAACACTATTGGTGCTACCCCACCTGTAAGCAGTTGTGCAAAACATGACACATTGGCTCAGCTCGCTTCAAGACTAGAAAAGTTGGCTATCAACCAGTTAACAATCAATAATCTGTTGTCTGACATATAAGAAACTACGTATCTTGTTACAGTGGTTCATGTAGTTAACTGAGGCCACAATGTAAATTCCAAACATTCACACGCTAGTCCAACGTTCATGTGGAACACTCACATTAAACTCGGCTTCACGATATACTTGACAAGCATAAGTTAAGCAATTTTAAACATCTCAATGATTCATTGAACATAACAAACATATACTAGTTCACAACAAAGACAAAGTTGTGAGAATGTTTACAAATCAGGAAAAATCAAGCATGGCTTCTCTAAGCAAAGGGCCTCCCTAGGCATGCTTTAATTTCCTGGAGTTCACTCTGGTTTTTCTTGTTGCCACCAACCAGGGTTAGGTTCTCTCATTCCAGAATAACCAATTATAATCGTGTTCTCAGTTGGGATGCTGAACTGAACCATGTAGTGTACTGACCATCTGAACTTCTTATGCAGGTCCACTAAATTTAAGCACCGCTATTTGCAGAAATAAGAAAACCACAATGCCTCTTGTCTGCTCACCTGTTCCAAAAACCTCTGTGCAGCCGTGCCAGCGAGTCCTCAGTCCATGGATGAACTGGGACAAAGTGCATTCCCTAATAGGATGCAGTTGTTTCCACTCATCCCCGCACTGCAATCGGGAAGTAAAGCATACGAATCAACTTCTTTTAGATTGTGTTGGTCATTCTACCTAGTTACTACCAATGTAGGAATACCTAGAAGACGGGTGGTTAGAGGACAACAACTAGGAATAGCCATCTCATTTTGTGCAGTTCAACTAAAACTGAGCTGTGTACTTTTGATTGTGCAGATAGAAACGATATGGAGACAGACATCCCTGTTTGCGCAAATATGAAATACAATTATTTAAATAGTGACAAATATTTGCAGTGGCATATGATTAACAATAGCATCTATTGTGTTATAATTGGCACTACATTGACAATATGAAAGTGCCCTTAAGTAAGTAGCATCACATCACATCAACACTACCACTAGATTAACATGTAGAACAATAGCATTAGTATTACTATCATGAGAGTAGCACATGGTCAGTAAATGTGCAATCAAAATTTGCAGTTCCACTCGGATGAAGCAATGTTAGAGGTGTGATATTTAAGTGTAACTGCAAAAACACAATTCATATTAAATAAATCAAGATGGACACACTTCATTAAATGGTGCTGGCATTGCTTCAATTTATCGATAGCACTAGACCATTACTTAATAGTGTCATTAGGTGCCATTGCTTCAATTTATCGATGGCACTAGACCATTTCTTAATAGTGACATTAGGTGTCATTAGTTAATGCTTCATGTGATTTTACATTAATGGTAGCGATATGGGCGTAGGGATAGCAGGGGCATAAAGTGGTGAGGCAGATGTGGTTGTCGAGAGCGGCAAACACTCAGGCAACATGTCTGCATTTGTCGCATTTTTTATCTCCTCGGTGACATTTTCCCATGTGAGCACAGGAAATCTAGACCTGCTCGTTCTCATTTGCATTGTCCCCCTAACACCCCTCACTTTCTTTCCTTTTTCGACCAAGTGACAGGTCCACTTCCCCCCATCCTTTGCCATACACCATGCTTTCTTCGCGTTTTCAACCAAGAGACCGGTTGGGTAGCTAGTATCTACTACTTTCCCCCATTTCCTCTTAGAACCAAGTCCTAGATTCATGCTACAACTTTCCCACTTCCTCCCTATTTGAACCAACTCTTAGATTTGACTGTATGAACTAGATTTACCTCTAATAATAGTAAAAGTCTGTCAGCGTTCTAGGAACGGGGGTCCCTAGACTTGCCTGCCTGTAGCCCGCGGCGTGGCTACACCAGCGGCCTTGTACGGCCCATCTTCAGCAGCAAACAGTCAAGACCCTCGTGAGGGGCCAAGCCTCGCGAGGTGGACGACGTAAGACCTTCTCAGGGGCGGTCTCACCAGGCTGGCTCACGATGGGCGGAGATATCAGGGCAAGGGACACCGCGCGAGGTTTGTGTGACGCAAGCCATGACGACCGGAGCTAGGCGGGCACCAGCGCGCAGTGTCCTCATTTCCTCTTTGGTGCTAAAGAGGCAAGCGCAGGCGAGGAGTCCCGAGGCATCACACAAAGGTTTCCATATTGGTGCAAGAAAACCAAGACCAGCAGGACAACGGGACAAAGGATGTCGGTGCCAAAACCGGCGGATCTCAGGTAGGGGGTCCCGAACTGTGCGTCTAGGCCAGATGGTAACAGGAGGCAAGGGACACGAAGTTTTACCCAGGTTCGGGCCCTCTTGATGGAGGTAAAACCCTATGTCCTGATTGATTAATATTGATGATATGGGTAGTACAAGAGTAGATCTACCACGAGATCAGAGAGGCTAAACCCTAGAAGCTAGCCTATGGTATGATTGTTGATGTGTATGTTGTCCTACGGACTAAAACCCTCCGGTTTATATAGACACCGGAGCGGGTTAGGGTTACATAGAGTCTATTACAATGGTAGGAGATCTGAACATCCGTATCTCCAAGCTTGCCTTCCACGCCGAGGAAAGTCCCTTCCGGACACGGGGCGGAGTCTTCAATCTTGTATCTTCATAGTCCAGGAGTCCGACTGAAGGTATAGTTCGGCTATATGAACACCCGCTAATCCAGGACTCCATCTGTAGCCCCTGAACCAGGCTTCAATGACGACGAGTCCGGCGCGCAGATTGTCTTCGACATTGCAAGGCGGGTTCCTCCTCCAAGTACTTCATAGAAGATTTTGAACACAAAGATAGTGTCCGGCTCTGCAAAATAAGTTTCCACATATTGCCATAGAGAGAATAATATTTACACAAATCTAATCTGCTAACGTACTCCGTAGTGTGATACCACACCACGGCAAGCTTTTATTCGAACCGTTTTACTGTCCCATCTTAGTGCGTTATGCGAGGTGGTTTCCTTCGCACGTCTTGTTAAAGCAGAGATCGTGTCCCCTTATTCCGGGATTCTCATCAATACGGGCATGGGTAACCCAACCGCGTCTTTGATTATGGCGCTTGGAGATAAGCGAGTTTTACCAGGCTGGTGGGGACATGTAGTCGCGTCCACCCATATAAGGGGATAAGGATCCACCTTTTCACCCACGCCTTCTTCCTCCTTTGCCTATCCATTCTTGCACACTCGAGCTCCAGCGCCCAAGTCCGCACTACCACCTCAACCTTCTTCAGTCATGTCCGGAGCGGGAGGCAAGTGGATGGTCTCCTCCGTCACGGAGGGACACATCAAAAAGCTGAGGAAGGCCGGATATCTGGCTAGCAACATCACGCACTGGCTTCCCGAAAAGGGGCAGCTCATCCCCAATCCTAGGCCCCATGAGAGGGTGGTATTCCTCCCCCATTTCCTCCGCGGACTGGGCTTCGCTCTGCATCCATTTGTCCGGGGGCTCATGTTCTACTACGGCCTGGATTTCCACGATCTGGCCCCGAACTTCGTCCTCAACATCTCGGCATTCATCGCCGTGTGTGAGGCGTTCCTCCGCATCCGCCCCCATTTCGGCCTATGGCTTAAGACTTTTAACGTCAAGCCAAAGGTGGTGCGCCGCAGCCAGGCGGAGTGCGGCGGTGCCATGGTTGGCAAGATGGCCAACGTCCTGTGGCTCGAGGGCTCCTTTGTGGAGACCCTGAAGGGGTGGCAATCATGGTGGTTTTACGTCACCGAGCCGCGCGACGCCGAATGTGTCGCACCCCCTGAGTTTCGATCCGGCCTCCCTACGCGGCTCACCTCCTGGAAGGAGATAAGCCTGTGTTGGGGTAAAAAAGGAGATCTGACCGGACTCCAAACATGCATCCAAACCCTGGTGGACAAGAAGCTCAAGCTTGTCAATGTAGTCCAGGTTATGCTCATCCGCCTGATCCTCCCGTGTCAATGACGGGCCTTCAATCTGTGGGAGTTTGACCCGGCGCAGCATCAAACTCTAAACAGGCTCTTTGACACGATGTACGAAGATGCCTGGAGGATGCTTTTCAAGGGCGCCGAGGCTCCCGCATTCACTACCGAGGATCGCGGATTCAGCGCGCAGCGTCATGCGCTCGCGGTAAGCTGTTTTGTCCTTTTACAGGGTATCAGTTTTCCATAGTTTGACTCTATGCGGGATCTAAGCTCCCTTTCCTATGACAGGATTGCCAGGTGACATCCGGACAGATCAACTGTCCGACCCCTTTGCCTGAAGGCCCAGCGGACGCTCGCTTGGCGAGGCTGCTGGTTCCGGCGCCCTATGTGGTGCCGGAGAAGAAGGCCAGGAAAAGGGCCACGGGGACTCGAAAGAGCGCCCGGCGCCAGGAGGTGTCGGATTCATCATCCGACGGTCCCGAAGCGCCTTCCTCTCGCGAAGACGAGGAGGAAGAATAAGAAGAAACCTCTCCCCCTCCGGCGGGAGGAGAGAAGAAAAGGAAGGCCGCCCTCTCTGAGGAGGCCGGAGGGTCCAAGAAGGGGAAAACCCTTCCTCCGGACTACTCCCCCGACGCCGACGACGGAGGAGATGAGTGGCAGCCCAGGGCCAAGCTCCTGGCAAAATCGTAAGTATCCGGATACTGGAGTAATTCATAGTATTCATGTAACGCCCTTGATGCGACTATATCTCCCACGTGTCAAGGCACGACTTAGAGGCATAATCGCACTGAAGGGATATGTCGCAAATGAGGTAATCTTCACACAACCCATGTAATATAATAAGGGAAAGAGATACATAGTTGGCTTACAATCGCCACTTCACACAATTACATGAATCAAACATTACATCATCCAAATACACTCATGGTCCGACTACGGAACCAAAATAAAAGAAGAACCCCAAAAGCGACAAAGGTCCCCGATCGACCCCAACTGGGCTCCACTACTGATCAACTAGAACAAAACAACACAAAGGACAAGGTCTTCATCGAGCTCCTCCTGAGCTTGGTTGCGTCATCTGCATGGACTCATCGGCACCTGCAAGCTGGTTTTGGAAGTATCTGTGAGCCACAGGGACTCAGCAATCTCGCACCCCCGCGATCAAGACTATTTAAGCTCATGGGTAAGGTAAAAGGTATGAGGTGGAGCTGCAGCAAGCGACTAGCATATGTGGTGGCTAACATACGCAAATGAGAGCAAGAAGAGAAGGCAAAGCACGGTCGATAAAAGTATGATCAAGAAGTGATCCTATAACAACCTACGTCAAGCATAACTCCAACAACCGTGTTCACTTCCCGGACCCCGCCGGAAAGAGACCATCACGGTTACACACGCGGTTGTTTCATTTTAATTAAGGTCGACTTTAGGTCTTCTACAACCGGACGTTGACAAATTCCCATCTGCCCATAACCGTGGGCACGGCTTCCGAAAGTTCAAATCCCTGCAGGGTGTCCCAACTTAGCCCATGACAAGCTCTCACGGTCAACGAAGGAATAGACCTCCACCCGAGACGTTCCGATCAGACTCGGTATCCCGGTACAACAAGACATTTCGAAAGGGTAAAACTAAACCAGCAACACCGCCCGAATGTGCCGACAAATCCCGATAGGAGCTGCACATATCTCTTTCTCAGGGCACACTCAGATGAGAGCTCCATACAACTAAAACCAAACCTCGAGTTTCCCCCAGGGGGCGCTGCACAGGACTCTAGTTTGG
>NC_041390.1:346685178-346713761 GCF_002162155.2 Triticum dicoccoides | reverse complement strand
CGTAAAATAAAGATGACCCTTGGGCTGGCCGACCCAAGGGAAAGAAAAAGGCTAGGTGGTAAATGGTAAAACCAATGTTAGGCATTGCTGGAAGAGCTTTACTTAAGGTGAACTGTCAAGGGGTTCCCATAATAGCCCAACCGCGTAAGGGACGCAAAATCTGGGAACATAACACCGATATGACAGAAACTAGGGCGGCAAGAGTGGAACAAAACACCAGGCATAAGGCCGAGCCTTCCACCCTTTACCAAGTATATAGATGCATTAAGATAACATTGCAATATAATGATATCCCAACAAGTAAATAAAAGATGTTCCAACAAGGAACGGCCTCCGATCTTCACCTGCAACTAGCAACCCTATAAGAGGGGCTAAGCAAAGTGGTAACATAGCCAATCAACGGTTTGCTAGGACAAGGTGGGTTAGAGGTTTGACATGGCAATTGGGAGGCTGACAAGCAAATGGTAGGCATCGTAGCATTGGCATAGCAAAAGAGCGAGAAAACTAGCATAGCAAAGATAGTAGTGATTTCGAGGGTATGATCATCTTGCCTGAAATCCCGCAAGGAAGAAGAACGAGTCCATGAAGAAGACAAACGGACGTAGTCGAACGAATCCTCACAACACGACGTTACCGGAAAGAACCCGAAGACGCAACACCGGAAAGAAGCAAACAACATAGTAAACAACCAACACAAGAACATGGCATGATGCACAATCAAGTATGATGCATGTCCGGTTTAATGAAGCATGGCATGGCAATATGCACAAACAATACTACAAATTAAGTGGAGCTCAATATACAACGAGTTGCATATTGACGGAGCACCACATCAATTGTTTAGTTCGATCTCGTTTATGTACCCAACAATATTAAATGTTGTTAAACATGGCAAGAGAGTAAGCAAAGCAAAACTACCTATCTAGTCAAGTTTAAATGAGGCCGGGAACAACAAACAACAAATTCCGGTAAATCCCCATATGCATATTTTAGATTAGGTCCTGTTCTGCCCTAAACACAATTTTAGGGTTGTTAAACATGCAAAGTAAGGCCACCATGATAAACTAGGAAAAAATGTACACCAATTACATATAAAGTTTATTAAATTCGGAGTTACGGTTATTTAGTTATGAATTAAATCATTTTAGCATGGCATAGGAGCAATTTTAAACAAACATCATTTTAAACATTTTAAACATAGATGAAAGTTGGATATTATTAATCTACACAAAATTCTGAGCAAGTTTCATATATAAAATGTTTTAATCTGATGCACGATTGTGGAGATATTAAATGCATGATCTAGAGCGACTTTTCTGCAAAACTGTTTTACATTGGATAAATGGGCAAAATCGTTCCGCAGAAAAAAAAACATGAATCGGGCCGAATCTGGCTGGCCCGATAGGTAAAAAAACAAGAGGGGGCGCTGGGGTGTGGGCTCACCCATGGGCTTGGCCCGGAGAGGAGGAAGTGAGGCAGGCCAGCGAGGAGGTGGGCCACCGGAGCTGGGCTGGGCCCACACGACGAAGGAGGCAGCCCGAGCGGGTGTTCGTCCTCCTCCTGCTCAAGTAGGGGAGGCGGCCATGGCAGGACGGCACCGACACCGGTCGGAAGGGAGGCGAGGAGAAGACCAGAGCAAGGCGGGAACGGGCAGATCCGGCCGGGAATCGGTGGATCCGGCCATCGGCGGCGGCAGGCGGGGTACTAGGCGACCCGAGGCTCCATGGCGGTGGTTGCCCTCCGAAGGAGAGAGACGGCATGAGAGAGAGCACGGGGAGGAAGGGAAGAAGGCCAGGCGGTGAGGGGCTCGCCTGAGAGATCACCGGCGTCGGCACCGCGGGCCCCAGCGACGAGCTGCAGCCTCGAGGGGCTCCTCACCTCGAGCGGGAAACTGGAACGGGCGCGGTGGCGGGGATCCGGGCCTGCGCGGGCCGGCCGTGGGCTCACGGTCCCGTGCGGCTGCGGGGAAGCTGGCGAGGTGGAGCAGGACACGTGGCGCGACGCCACTGGCTTGGAGCGGCGGCTCTGCTGAGGTGGCGGCGCATGATTGGTTGGGGTGAGGTGGAGGCTGGACGCGTCCGGCAGACGCGGACATGTCCGGCGGTGGAGTGGGAAGAAGCCAGGGTTTGGACTGCGCGAAAAATCGGGGAGAGCCACATATTTATAGGTAGAGGGAGCTAGGAGAGTCCAAATGAGGTGCGGTTTTCGGCCACGCGATTATGATCGAACGACCGAGACGATGGAGCAGAGTTAGGTGGGTTTTGGGCCAAATTGGAGAGGTGTTTAGCTGCAAAACACACGAGGCCTTCTCGGTCCCTCGGTTAACCGTTGGAGTATCAAACGAAGTCCAAATGGTACGAAACTTGACAGGCGGTCTACCGGTGGTAAACCAAGGCCGCTTGGCAAGTCTCGGTCCAATCCGGAAATGTTTAACCTCCACACAAGAAAGAAAGGTAGAAACGACCACCGGAGGAGAACGAAGCGCCGGATTGCAAAATGGACAACGGGGAAAATGCTCGGATGCATGAGACGAACACGTATGCAAATGAAATACACATGATGACATGATATGCAATGAATGACACGCAAGCAATGACAAGGCAACAACAGCGAATAACTGAACGACACCTGGCACAACGGTCTCGGGGCGTTACAATTCATTTATTGCACAACTTTCCCTTATGTCGAATATGCTTATGCAGCCCACCCAAAGAATGGCTCAACGCGTCGTCGAGCGGCTCACTGGACTCGTCGGATGTGAACTCGCTTCCGACGGCTTCGTCCCCCCGCCCTACGGACGACACCGAGGTGTTGTCCCAACATGTTCCAAGCAGGGAGGAGGTGGTCCCGGAGGCGCAGTAACACGACCTCCCGGACTCTAGCAGTAAGGGAGATGAAACTCCCAAGGGCTCCAAGTGTGGCTCTAGGCCGGACACCGCTCCGGAACCTTCAAAGGTTCCGGAGTCCGGCGGGGGACCTCCTTCCAAGAGGAGCAAGTCCACCATGCCGGCGGCCTCTGTCCAACCGGAGGCGCCGGACAATATGCTGGAGGCGCTCCAAGGTGCCTCCATCGACGAGGAGCACCGCGCTATTATGAGTGCGGTGGTCCAGAAGGTTCAGTCCGCAAAAAATGGACTGACTGAAGCTTGTACTAGCCTTTTGACAGGCTTCGAGGTAAGTAAAGAAAGTGTAAATAATAGTACTGCATAGACAGTAGCCCCTGATGCTCTGTTTGGCATTCAGGAAGAAAAGCCGAATAGAGGATCAAATAGAATACATGAGTCTAACAAAAATGGGTCAATATGCATGTGCAGGCTACCCTGCTTGCATCCGCCGCACTGACAGCGGAAGTGGACACACTAAAGCAGGACCGCGAAAGGTCCGAGCAAGAGCTCGAGCGTGTCAAGAAGCAGCTCGAGGACAATGAAGGTAAGAAATACCTTGCTAAAAAATATATATAAAAAGGTGCAATTACAAAAAATGACAGGATTATCGTGGCTATTGTAGGGGCCATGTCTGAGGTGGCAACCCTTAATCAAGCGCTGGACGAGGCCGAGAAGAATTCGGCCTCAGAGCGCACCGAGCGGGAGAAGTATGAGGCCGAGGTTGGCAAGGTGCGGCAAGAGCTGCAGGCTCTCATGGAAAAACATGAGAGTTTGGAGCGTGACTCGAAGACGCAAGCGTCCGAGCTTGCGGTGGCTATTGAAAATGCCAAATCTGCCAAGGCCGAATCCCAGAAGACCCTCCAGGAGTTGGATGAGGTGAAGAAGATAGCGGTGTTGGGGAACGTTGCAGAAAACAAAAAAATTTCCTACGGTTTCACCAAGATCCATCTATGAGTTCATCAACCAACGAGTGATTAGATGCATCTACGTACCTTGTAGATCGCGAGCGGAAGCGTTTAAAGAACATGGATGAGGAAGTCGTACTCGACGTGATTCGAATCACCGAAGATCCTAGCACCGAACGGATGGCACCTCCGCGTTCAACACACGTACGGTTGGCGTAACGTCTCCTTCTTCTTGATCCAGCAAGAGGGAAGGAGAAGTTGAGGAAGATGGCTCCAGCAGCAGCACGACGGCATGGTGGTGATGGAGCTACAGTACTCTGTCAGGGCTTCGCCAAGCGCTATGGAGGAAGAGGAGGTGTTGGAGAGGGAGAAGGAGGCAACCAAAGGCGTAGGACAAAAGCCCTCCTTTCCCCCACTATATGTAGGAGGGCCTAGGGGGGGCACCGGCCTAGGAGATCCAATCTCCTAGGGTGGGGCGGTGGCCAAGGGAGGTTTCCCTCCCCCCCCAAGGCACCTAGGAGGTGCCTTCCCCTCCTAGGACTCTTCCCCCTTGAAACCCTAGGCGCATGAGCCTCTTGGGGCTGGTGCCCTTGGCCCATGCAGGCCAAGGCGCACTCCCTACAGCCCATGTGGCCCCCCGGGATGGGTGGCCCCACCCGGTGGACCCCCGGGACCCTTCCGGTGGTCCTGGTACAATACCGATGACCCCGAAACTTGTCCCGATGACCGAAACAGGACTTCCCATATATAAATCTTTACCTCCATACCATTACGGAACTCCTCGTGATGTCCGGGATCTCATCCGGGACTCCGAACAACATTCGGGTTACTGCATATACATATCCCTACAACCCTAGCGTCACCGAACCTTAAGTGTGTAGACCCTACGGGTTCGGGAGATATGTAGACATGACCGAGATGACTCTCCGGTCAATAACCAACAGCGGGATCTGGATACCCATGTTGGCTCCCACATACTCCACGATGATCTCATCGGATGAACCACGATGTCGAGGATTCAAGCAACCCCGTATGCAATTCCCTTTGTCAATCGGTATGTTACTTGCCCGAGATTCGATCGTCGGTATCCCAATACCTCGTTCAATCTCGTTACCGGCAAGTCACTTTACTCGTACCGTAATGCATGATGCCGTGACCAGACACTTGGTCACTTTGAGCTCATTATGATGACGCATTACCGAGTGGGCCCAGTGATACCTCTCCGTCATACGGAGTGACAAATCCCAGTCTCGATCCGTGTCAACCCAACAGACACTTTCGGAGATACCTGTAGTGCACCTTTATAGTCACCCAGTTACGTTGTGACGTTTGGTACACCCAAAGCACTCCTACGATATCCGGGAGTTACACGATCTCATGGTCAAAGGAAAAGATACTTGACATTGGAAAAGCTCTAGCAAACGAACTACACGATCTTGCGCTATGCTTAGGATTGGGTCTTGTCCATCACATCATTCTCCTAATGATGTGATCCCGTTATCAATGACATCCAATGTCCATAGCCAGGAAACCATGACTATCTGTTGATCAACGAGCTAGTCAACTAGAGGCTTACTAGGGACATATTATGGTCTATGTATTCACACGTGTATTATGATTTCCGGATAATACAATTATAGCATGAATAAAGACAATTATCATGAACAAAGAAATATAATAATAATACTTTTATTATTGCCTCTAGGGCATATTTCCAACAGTCTCCCACTTGCACTAGAGTCAATAATATAGTTACATTATTATGAATCGAACACCCATGGAATTCTGGTGTTGATCATGTTTTGCCCTAGGGAGAGGTTTAGTCAACGGATCTGCTACATTCAGGTCCGTATGTACTTTACAAATCTCTATGTCTCCATCTTGAACATTTTCACGAATGGAGTTGAAGCGACGCTTGATGTGCCTTGTATTCTTGTGAAACCTGGGCTCCTTGGCAAGTGCAATAGCTCCAGTGTTGTCACAGAAGAGTTTGATTGGCCCCGACGCATTGGGTATGACTCCTAGGTCGGTGATGAACTCCTTCACCCATATTGCTTCATGTGCTGCCTCCGAGGCTGCCATGTACTCCGGTTCACATGTAGATCCCGCCACGACGCTCTGCTTGCAGCTGCACCAGCTCACTGCTCCACCATTCAACATATACACGTATCCGGTTTGTGACTTAGAGTCATCCAGATCTGTGTCGAAGCTAGCGTCGACGTAACCCTTTACGACGAGCTCTTCGTCACCTCCATAAACGAGAAACATGTCCTTTGTCCTTTTCAGGTACTTCAGGATATTCTTGACCGCTGTCCAGTGTTCCTTGCCGGGATTACTTTGGTACCTTCCTACCAAACTTACGGCAAGGTTTACATCAGGTCTGGTACACAGCATGGCATACATAATAGATCCTATGGATGAAGCATAGGGGATGACACTCATCTGTTCTTTATCTTTTGTCATGGTCAGACATTGAGCTCAGCTCAATTTCATACCTTGCAAAACAGGCAAGAACCCTTTCTTGGACTGATCCATTTTGAACTTCTTCGAAATCTTATCAAGGTATGTGCTTTGTGAAAGACCTATGATGCGTCTCGATCTATCCCTATAGATCTTGATGCCTAATATATAAGCAGCTTCTCCAAGGTCCTTCATTGAAAAACTCTTATTCAAGTAGGCCTTAATGCTGTCCAAAAGTTCTATATCATTTCCCATCAAAAGTATGTCATCTACATATAATATGAGAAATGCTACGGAGCTCCCACTCACTTTCTTGTAAATGCAGGCTTCTCCATAAGTCGGCATAAACCCAAATGCTTTGATCATCTCATCAAAGCGAATGTTCCAACTCCGAGATGCTTGCACCAGCCCATAAATCGAGCGTTGGAGCTTGCACGCCTTGTCAGCATTCTTAGGATCGACAAAACCTTCCGGCTGCATCATATACAATTCTTCCTTAAGGAAACCATTAAGGAATGCCGTTTTGACATCCATTTGCCATATCTCATAATCGAAGAATGCGGCAACTGCTAACATAATTCGGACGGACTTCAGCTTCGCTACCGGTGACAAAGTCTCATCGTAGTCAACCCCTTGAACTTGTCGATAACCCTTAGCGACAAGCCGAGCTTTATAGATGGTCACATTACCATCCGCGTCTGTCTTCTTCTTAAAGATCCATTTATTTTCTATGGCTCGCCGTTCAACGGGCAAGTCAGTCAAAGTCCATACTTCGTTTTCATACATGGATCCTATCTCGGATTTCATGGCTTCTAGCCATTTGTCGGAATCCGGGCCCGCCATCGCTTCTTCATAGTTCGAAGGTTCACCGTTGTCTAACAACATGATTTCCAAGACAGGGTTGCCCTACCACTCTGGTGCGGAACGTGTCCTTGTGGACCTTCGAATTTCAGTAGGAGCTTGATCAGAATTATCTTGATCATCATCAATAACTTCCTCTCTAGTCGGTGCAGGCACCTCAGGAACATTTTCTTGAGCTGCGCCATTTTCCGGTTCAAGAGGTAATACTTCATCAAGTTCTACTTTCCTCCCACTTACTTCTTTCGAGAGAAACTCCTTCTCTAGAAAGGATCCATTCTTGGCAACAAAGATCTTGCCTTGGGATCTTAGGTAGAAGGTATACCCAATGGTTTCCTTAGGGTATCCTATGAAGACGCATTTTTCCGACTTGGGTTCGAGCTTCTCAGGTCGAAGTTTCTTGACATAAGCATCGCATCCCCAAACTTTTAGAAACGACAGCTTAGGTTTCTTCCCAAACCATAATTCATACGGTGTCGTCTCAACGGATTTAGACGGAGCCCTATTTAAAGTGAATGTAGCTGTCTCTAGAGCGTATCCCCAAAATTATAGCGGTAAATCGGTAAGAGACATCATAGACCGCACCATATCCAATAGAGTGCGATTACGACATTCGGACACATCGTTACGCTGAGGTGTTCCAGGCGGTGTGAGTTGTGAAACGATTCCATATTTCCTTAAGTGTGTACCAAATTCGTGACTTAAATATTCTACCCCACGATCTGATCGTAGGAACTTTATCTTTCGGTCACGTTGATTCTCTACCTCATTCTGAAATTCCTTGAACTTTTCAAAGGTCTCAGACTTGTGTTTCATTAAGTAGACATACCCATATCTACTCAAGTCATCAGTGAGAGTGAGAACATAACGATAGCCACCGCGAGCCTCAACACTCATTGGACTGCACACATCAGTATGTATGATTTCCAATAAGTTGGTTGCTCGCTCCATTGTTCCTGAGAACGGAGTCTTGGTCATTTTACCCATGAGGCATGGTTCGCACGTGTCAAATGATTCGTAATCAAGAGACTCTAAAAGTCCATCAGTATGGAGCTTCTTCATGCATTTGACACCTATGTGACCAAGGCGGCAGTGCCACAAGTATGTGGGACTATCATTATCAATCTTACATCTTTTGGTATTCACACTATGAATATGTGGAGCATTACGCTCGAGATTCATAAAGAATAAACCATTCACCATCGAGCATGACCATAAAACATATCTCTCATATAAATGGAACAACCATTATTCTCGGATTTAAATGAGTAGCCATATCGAATTAAATGAGATCCTGATACAATGTTCATGCTCAAACTTGGCACTAAATAACAATTATTGAGGTTGAAAACTAATCCCGTAGGTAAGTGTAGAGGTAGCGTGCCGATGGAGATTACATCGACCTTGGAACCATTCCCGACGCGCATCGTCACCTCGTCCTTCGCCAGTCTCCGTTTATTCCGCAGCTCCTGCTGTGAGTTACAAATATGAGAAACGGCACCGGTATCAAATACCCAGGAGTTACTACGAGTACTGGTAAGGTACTCATCAATTACATGTATATCAAATATACCTTTGGTGTTGCCGGCCTTCTTGTTCGCTAAGTATTTGGGGCAGTTCCGTTTCCAGTGACCCTTCCCTTTGCAATAAAAGCACTCTGTCTCAGGCTTGGGTCCTTTCTTTGACTTCTTCCCGGCAGCTTGCTTGCCGGGCGCAGCAACTTCCTTGCCGTCCTTCTTGAAGTTCTTTTTACCCTTGCCCTTCTTGAACTTAGTGGTTTTATTGACCATCAACACTTGATGTTCCTTCTTGACTTCTACCTCTGCTGATTTCAGCATAGCAAATACTTCAGGAATGGTCTTTTCCATCCCCTGCATATTGAAGTTCATCACAAAGCTCTTGTAGCTTGGTGGAAGCGATTGGAGGATTCTGTCAATGACCGCATCATCTGGGAGATTAACTCCCAGCTGAGTCAAGAGGTTATGTAACCCATACATAGTGAGTATCTTCTCACTGACAGAACTATTTTCCTCCATCTTACAGCTGAAGAATTTGTCGGAGACTTCATATCTCTCGATCCGGGCATGAGCTTGAAAAACCATTTTCAGCTCTTCGAACATCGCATATGCTCCATGTCTCTCAAAACGCTTTTGGAGCCCTGGCTCTAGGCTGGAAAGCATGCCGCACCGAACGAGGGAGTAGTCATCGGCACATGTCTGCCAAGCGTTCATAACGTCTTGGTTCTGTGGGACGGGTGGATCACCTAGCGGTGCTTGTAGGACATAATCTTTCTTGGCAGCAATGAGGATGATCCTCAGGTTCCGGACCCAGTCCGTATAGTTGCTGCCATCGTCTTTCAGCTTGGTTTTCTCTAGGAACGCGTTGAAGTTGAGGATTACGTTGGCCATTTGATCTACAAGACATATTGTAAAGATTTTAGACTAAGTTCATGATAATTAAGTTCATCTAATCAAATTATAATGAACTCCCACTTAGATAGACATCCCTCTTCTAGTCATCTAAGTATAGCATGATCCGAGTTAGCTAGGTCGTGTCCGATCATCACGTGAGACGGACTAGTCAACGTCGGTGAACATCTTCATGTTGATCGTATCTTCTATACGACTCATGCTCGACCTTTCGGTCTTCTGTGTTCCGAGGCCATGTCTATGCACATGCTAGGCTCGTCAAGTCAACCCTAAGTGTTTTGCATGTGTAAAACTGTCTTACACCCGTTGTATGTGAACGTAAGGATCTATCACACCCGATCATCACGTGGTGCTTCGAAACGACGAACTTCAGCAACGGTGCATAGTTAGGGGGGAACACTTCTTGAAATTGTTGTAAGGGATCATCTTATTTACTACCGTCGTTCTAAGTAAACAAGATGCAAAACATGATAAACATCACATGTAATCAAATAATAAAAATAAACGTGACATGATATGGCCAATATCACATAGCTCCTTTGATCTCCATCTTGGGGCTCCATGATCATCTTGTCACCGGCATGACACCATGATCTCCATCATCATGGTCTCCATCATTGTGTCTCCATGAAGTTGCTCGCCAACTATTACTTCTACTACTATGGCTAACGCGTTTAGCAATAAAGTAAAGTAATTCACATGGCGTTTCTCAATGACACGCAGGTCATACAAAAAATAAAGACAACTCCTATGGCTCCTGCCGATTGTCATACTCATCGACATGCAAGTCATGATTCCTATTACAATAGCATGAACAACTCATACATAACATATAGATCATTCATCATTCATCACAACTTTGGCCATATCATATCACAAAGCACTTGCTGCAAAAACAAGTTAGACGTCTTCTAATTGTTGTTGCAAGTTTTACGTGGCTGAATTAGGGTTCTAGCAAGAACGTTTTCTTACCTACATGAAAGCCACAACGTGATTTGTCAACTTCTATTTACCCTTCATAAGGACCCTTCTCATCGAATCCGCTCCAACTAAAGTAGGAGAGACAGACACCCGCCAGCCACCTTATGCAACTAGTGCACGTTAGTCGGTGGAACCGGTCTCACGTAAGCATACGTGTAATGTTGGTCCGGGCCGCTTCATCCCACAATACCGTTGAAGCAAGATAAGACTAGTAGCGGCAAGAAAGTTTACAAAATCTACGCCCACAACAAATTGTGTTCTACTCGCGCAAGAAGAACTACGCATAGACCTAGCTCTGATACCACTGTTGGGGAACGTTGCAGAAAACAAAAATTTTCCTACGGTTTCACCAAGATCCATCTATGAGTTCATCAAGCAACGAGTGATTAGATGCGTCTATGTACCTTGTAGATCGCGAGCGGAAGCGTTCAAAGAACGTGGATGAGGAAGTCATACTCGACCTGATTCGAATCACCGAAGATCCTAGCACCGAACGGACGGCACCTCCGCGTTCAACACACGTACGGTTGGTGTAACGTCTCCTTCTTCTTGATCCAGCAAGAGGGAAGGAGAAGTTGAGGAAGATGGCTCCAGCAGCAGCACGACGGCGTGGTGGTGATGGAGCTGCAGTACTCTGTCAGGGCTTCGCCAAGCGCTATGGAGGAAGAGGAGGTGTTGGAGAGGGAGAAGGAGGCAACCAAAGGCGTAGCACAAAAGCCCTCCTTTCCCCCACTATATATAGGAGGGCCTAGGGGAGCGCCGGCCTAGGAGATCCAATCTCCTAGGGTGGGGCAGCGGCCAAGGGAGGTTTCCCTCCCCCCCAAGGCACCTAGGAGGTGCCTTCTCCTCCTAGGACTCTTCCCCGTTGAAACCCTAGGCGCATGGGCCTCTTGGGGCTGGTGCCCTTGGCCCATGCAGGCCAAGGAGCACTCCCTAAAGCCCATGTGGCCCCCCGGGATGGGTGGCCCCACCCGGTGGACCCCCGGGACCCTTCCGGTGGTCCCGGTACAGTACCGATGACCCCGAAACTTGTCCCGATGGCCAAAACAGGACTTCCCATATATAAATCTTTACCTCCGGACCATTCCGGAACTCCTCATGACGTCCGAGATCTCATCCGGGACTCCGAACAACATTCGGGTTACTGCATATACATATCCCTACAACCCTAGCGTCACTGAACCTTAAGTGTGTAGACCCTACGGGTTCGGGAGATATGTAGAAATGACCGAGACGACTCTCCGGTCTATAACCAACAGCGGGATCTGGATACCCATGTTGGCTCCCACATACTCCACGATGATCTCATCGGATGAACCACGATGTCGAGGATTCAAGCAACCCCGTATGCAATTCCCTTTGTCAACCGGTATGTTACTTGCCCGAGATTTGATTGTCGGTATCCCAATACCTCGTTCAATCTCGTTACCGGCAAGTCACTTTAGTCGTACCGTAATGCATGATCCCGTCACCAGACACTTGGTCACTTTGAGCTCATTATGATGACGCATTACCGAGTGGGCCCAGTGATACCTCTCCGTCATACGGAGTGACATATCCCAATCTCGATCCGTGTCAACCCAATAGACACTTTCGGAGATACCTGTAGTGCACCTTTATAGTCACCCAGTTACGTTGTGACGTTTGGTACACCCAAAGCACTCCTACGATATCCGGGAGTTACACGATCTCATGGTCAAAGGAAAAGATACTTGACATTGGAAAAGCTCTAGCAAACGAACTACACGATCTTGCGCTATGCTTAGGATTGGGTCTTGTCCATCACATCATTCTCCTAATGATGTGATCCCCTTATCAATGACATCCAATGTCCATAGCCAGGAAACCATGACTATCTGTTGATCAAAGAGCTAGTCAACTAGAGGCTTACTAGGGACATATTATGGTCTATGTATTCACACGTGTATTACGATTTCCGGATAATACAGTTATAGCATGAATAAAGACAATTATCATGAACAAAGAAATATAATAATAATACTTCTATTATTGCCTCTAGGGCATATTTCCAACAAGCGGCGGGTAAGGCATTCTTTATGCAAAGGAAACACATAAACGTGAGTTACTTGATACTTACCCGAATCCGGAGCTCTCCAGGAGCGTTCGCAGATCTCCCCCGGAGTGTGTCCGATGCCGCCGCATTCTATTGAGCCGAGGAGGGCAGCTCGACGAAGAAGGTGTTCTGGTTTCAGTAGACTGAGGCCGGACACCCCGTGCCCCTGAGCGACCAGTTGAAGCAACTGGTCGAGCTCCACAAGTCGGCCGAACAGGCCATGAAGGGCCTCATAGTTCGGCTGTGGCCTGGAGAGGCTCAGCCTGGGAGCTATTTCGGGCTGGTGCGGCGGCTGGTGGAGGCCTGTCCGAGGCTTGAAGACATCAAGCGCTCCGTCTGCATTGAAGGTGCCCGTAGGGCCCTTGCCCGTGCTAAGGTGCACTGGGGCAAGCTGGATGCGGAGAAGCTTGTGAAGGACGGGCCACTGCCGGGGAAAGAGCATCGCAAGCCTGAGAATTATTATAAGGATGTTCTGAAGGGTGCCCGCCTTATTGCGGAGGAATGTACCAAGGATGTATTTTTTGAGTAAAACCCGCTCGTGTTATCCTCTGCGCTAAAAACTTGTTCATATGCGCTAAGCAATGCTGCTTGAATTTAAAATATTACCTTCCGTGCGGCTGTTTATCAATACTGAGAGATGGCGAGTCGTCGGCTTCTGCCCCCTTGCCGCTAGTGCTGGGGTGTTCGGGGATAAACCTGGGCGCTCTTTTTCCCGTATTTGGGTCCTTTGAGGGAGGCGCTCAGCCCAACGAACAAGGAAATCGGACTATAATGTGTGAACACTCTCACTTAGCCATAGAATTCTATAATTTTAAATTTCGGGGAAGCCCCTAGTATTCGGAAGACCGAGTTCGGGGCGCTATCCACGCCTTGGCCGGACAGAGCCGACTCCTCGCCCTAAGCGGCATAAGTCTTTAGGGACTCGAAAAAACCTCTCAAACAGCGACCAGCTCTCGCTTCATCATGACAGTCAGTTTTAGCTTTCTCCACTGAGGTGCTCGGCCCAGCTCAACTGGGGCACAATCGCAGTGGTTCTCCTAGTGCTACCTTAGCCGATATAGCAGAACGTAAGGCACCAAAACATAGGAGTCGGGCAAACCCAACTATTGACCCAAGACATGATTCGGAGCCGATGCATATAGTGCTATAAGTTTGGGGTGCCGCACTTGTGAAAGTGTTCGGACTTCTCACACCATATTGAGGGGTGCTAAAAGCCCCTGGCGTATTTTGGTCGTACCAAGTTGTACGGGTGCAACATGTCCTTAAGGAACATTTATTTATAAAAAGATAATGCAAAAAACTAGACAAAAGCTATGCATTGTTTTAAAACTAGCTGCGATCAAAGCATAACGATACAAGTAATGCGATAAACAAAAAGTTGGACTATTTAACATGTCTGCTCCAGGGGCAAGCTACAGAATAGTATGCGAAACAGGTATACTGCTCGTGATAGAGACCACCTGGGATTTCCGTAATGCGGCATGGCTTGTCTGCTTCCCTGGTCCTTGCATCATTTGTGCGGCAATTGAACTGCTGAACAGGCCTTCCGAAGAGTAGAGTCCTGGAAGTAAGAGAAAAGTGAAAAATCGGCAGCCCCTGGTGCGGTTTAAGCCGTGTTTTGGGCGTGCCGTGATGGTGCCCCTCCCCCTATGCCCATGGTATTTCCAGAGCATAGTTATGGACGTAAAGTACTGGCGTCGCCTTTTTGCGAGGGTTAGGATTGGGGATGTATTGCTACGCCTACTCAGAACGTGCCAGGTGGTCTTGTTGTAGGTTACTCCGGGCACGCTTCACGGTGTCCGAACGTTTAATGGCCGGAATAGAGAACTGCCTGGAGAGGCTGCTTTGTACTTCCGCTGCAAGGGCCGCCGTGTGCTCCTCCCTTCGGAGGGAGCGTTCGGTGTTTCCATTGACCGTAATTACTCCACGAGGGCCTAGCATCTTGAGCTTAAGGTATGCGTAGTGTGGTACCGCATTGAATTTGGCGAATGCGGTTCGTCCGTGCAGTGCATGATAGCCACTACGGAATGGGACTATGTCGAAGATCAATTCCTCGCTTCGGAGACCACTTCAAGTGTGACTGAGCCCGTATAGTTGGCCTCCACACCTGGTATTACGCCTTTAAAGGTCGTTTTGGTGGGCTTAATCCTCGAGGGATCGACGCCCATTTTTCACACTATATCCTGGTAAAGCAGGTTCACGCTACTACCGCCATCAATAATTGGGTCTAGAACCAATGCGGCAAATCCGCCATGACGGATGCTAGTGGGATGGTCTCTTCGATCAAAGGTGATCGGGCAGGAGGACCATTGGTTGAACTTTGGGGCGACTGGCTCTACCACGTATACGTCCCTTAACGCACGCTTCCGCTCCCTTTTGGGGACGTGGGTGGCGTATAACATGTTCACCGTCAGCACTTGTGGGGGAAAACCCTTCTATCCTTTGTTGTTCAGCGGCCGGGGCTTCTCGTCGTCATCGCTATGCAGCCCCTTGTCTTCATTGTCGGCACTTAACTTGCCTGCCTGCTTGAACACCCAACAATCCCTGTTGGTGTGATTGGCCGGCTTTTCGGGGGTGCCATGTATTTGGCACAAGCGGTCGAGTATTCGGTCCAAGCTGGACGGGCCCCTAGGATTCCTTTTGAATGGCTTCTTCCACTGATCGGATTTAGAGCCTCTAAATCCGGCATTAACTGCCGTATCCTCAGCATTGTCGCTGTTAATATGGCGCTTCTGCTTGTTGCGACATGACCTGCCACTAATGTCCCTGGTGTCCGAACTACCAGGGTTCTTGGTCATATTGTTGCAACGAGCGAGCCAACTGTATTCTCCCGCGCAAAAGCGGGTCATGAGTGTCGTGAGTGCTGCCATAGATTTCGGCTTTTCCTGTCCGAGGTGCCGGGCCAACCACTCGTCATGGATATTGTGCTTGAAGGCTGCTAGGGCCTCAGCGTCCGGACAGTCGACTATTTGATTTTTCTTTGTTAGGAACCATGTCCAGAATTGTCTAGCCGATTCCTCTGGCTGCTGGATTACGTGACTTAGGTCATCGGCGTCAGGGGGTCGCACATAAGTGCCTTGGAAATTGTCGAGGAATGCGGCTTCCAGGTCCTCCCAACAACTGATTGATCCTATTGGCAAGCTGTTGAGCCAATGCCGAGCTGGTCCTTTAAGCTTGAGTGGGAGGTATTTGATGGCGTGAAAATCGTCACCGCGGGCCATGTGGATATGAAGGAGATAATCCTCGATCCATACCGCAGGGTCTGTTGTGCCATCATATGATTCGATGTTTACAGGTTTGAAACCCTCGGGATTTGATGATCCATTATTTCGTCTGTAAAGCACAGTGGGTGTGCGGCGCCTCTGTACTGGGCGATATCACGACGTAGCTCCAATGAGCTTTGTCTACTATGTTCGGCCCTGCCGAATGTGTGGCCGGCGTGACGGTTACCGTCTTGAGACGTGGGGTGCCCACGCGATCTGTAGATCGATCGTGTTTGCCTTGCCTTGTCCTCCAACATGTCTCGTAAGTTCGGCGCATATTCCCGTGCCTTGGTACGGGGTGTGGCTTGAGTGGAGGGCCGGGAGGCCTCTCTGTCGCGGCCACGAGGTGGCCGTTCGGCCGCATCAAGTGCTTCCTCCTCTAATCGGGGTAGCAACTTGCGCTTTGGGTAACTCTTGGAGGGGCGTCCGAGTTTATGCTCTTCGGCCGCAAGGACTTCAGTCCATCTGTCAACCAGCAAATCTTGATCGGCTCTAAGCTGTTGCTGTTTTTTCTTGAGGCTTCTTGTCATGGCCATAAGCCTGCGTTGGAAATGCTTTTGCTCAATGGGATCCTCTGACACGACGAATTCGTCGTCGTCGAGGCTTGCCTCGTCTTCGGAGGGAGGCATATAATTATCGTCCTCGACCTCTCTGTCTGCCGCTCTCTCATGAGGGCTGGGTTCTCCATCCTCCTGTGCTAAACCTTGCTGGATGGGGTTTTCTTCGGCACTCTCCGTAGTATTATTATCTCTCGTGCTGGAATCATCGTTTTTGTGTTGGCGGGATTTTGAGCGGCGCCGCTGACGCCGGCGCTTGGGCTGTTTCTTGGAGGGGTCATCCTCCGCTGTTCCATTGCCCTCTCCCTCTTTTGGGGTGTCCACCATGTATATGTCATATGACGAGGTGGCTTTCCAGGGCCTAGTAGGCACTGGTTCTTCATCATCTCCTTCATCGGCGTCCATACCGTTGATGTCTTCGGAGTCGAAGTCGAGCATGTCGGTTAAGTCATCAACAGTGGCTACAAAGTGGGTGGTGGGTGGGTTTTGAATTTCTTCATCGTCCGTACCCCAACCTTGCTGACCTAGTCCGGCCAGGGCTCTCTTGATAAAGAGAGAGACTTCAGTGACTTCAGGATATCGCCGAAAGGCGAGTGCTGAAAGATGTCTGCGGCAGTGAACTCCATGATCGGCGCCCAATCGGATTCGACTGGCAAGGGCGCGGAGGGTTCGGAGTCTGGAGAGGAGTCCGGCTCCTTGGAGTCACGAGCCTCGTAGAGTACGGGGCTGGTGTTTGGCTCAGTCGCTGTTTGGATTGCAGCCCCCGAGGTGGCGTCCAACCGCCCATCCTCGATCGGCGTAGTTGACTCCGAACTAAGCGTCAGAGCCGGTGCGGGTGCGGCCTCCAGGGCACCGTTCGGCGGCAGAGTTAGATCATGCTCGTCATGATAGTGCGGCGCGCTCGGCAGTGGTTCGAATCCGTCGAAGATCAAGTCCCCGCGGATGTTTTACCCAGGTTCAGGCCCTCTCGATGGAGGTAAAACCCTACGCCCTGCTTGATTAATATTGATGATATGGGTAGTACAAGAGTAGATCTACCATGAGATCAGAGAGGCTAAACCCTAGAAGCTAGCCTATGGTATGATTGTTGACGTGTATGTTGTCCTACGGACTAAAACCCTCCGGTTTATATAGACACCGGAGAGGGTTAGGGTTACATAGAGTCGGTTACAATGGTAGGAGATCTGAACATCTGTATCGCCAAGCTTGCCTTCCACGCCAAGGAAAGTCCCTTTCGGACACTGGAGGGAGTATTCAATCTTGTATCTTCATAGTCCAGGAGTCCGGCTGAAGGTATAGTTCGGCTATCCGAACACCCCCAAATCCAGGACTCCCTCAGTCACCGTGGAGCCCAAGACGGTTTCACCACCAGAGCCTTTGGCAGGTGAAGAAAACCTTTTGTCAGGATAGCTGGTACTAGATGCCCCCCTTCAAATTGGCCATTGTGGGATCCCTTCCCGCCTAATATTTGGGAAGAGGACCCAGGCCTCTATATATAGGACTAGCCACCACCGTAGAGGGAGATCAGACATTAGAGATTGTCACAGCCCCAGATCAGCCCTTGCTTGATTTTTTCTTGCATCCATGCATCATGTCTAAATTTCTTTCAAATTTGAATTGGGGAATTGGAGAGCCTCAGAAATCATTTCTAAAAATGATCAACATTAAAAAAATTGCTTCAAATGCTTCCAAGGAAATGTTGCTTTTCAGCTTTGAAAAATATTGGCAAGACTAAAATTCAAACCAATATTTTTGGAGGCTCAAAAGTATTTATCTTGGGCCTTTGAGTTAAATCCTATAGTATTTGAATTGGATTATATTCATAATAATTAGTTTACTAATCCAATAATTTTGAAAATTGGTAAGTGGCTCTGAATATATTATACATAACCTCATGATTATTTTTGGAAGCTAAAAAAATAGGTTAGTGCTTGAACTAAATCAGAACAAAGAAAACAAAATAGAAAACAGAACAGAAATTATGAAAAGACCGAAACCTCACCTGGGCCTTACCTGGCAGAAGAGGCCTAGCCCACCAGGGGCTGAGTGGTCTTCTTCCTCCTGCCAGGAAGATAGACAGGTGCGTGGCGAGCGCGCCGACGACGCCTTGCCACCTCCTGCTTCAGGCACACAACCCTGACCCCTCCAGACGTGCCACGGAGACGCCCAACGCTCCCTCTCGCTCTACCCTCTCGCTCTGGACCCCCTCCCCCTTCTCTGCTCTCTCCCCGAACACGCCCCCCGTCGCCGACATGCACCACCGCGGCCACCGCCTCCCCCTCGCCTCTCCGACATGCCCAGGACCTCTGCCACCGACGCCTACGCCTCTCTGTCAACTCACGCGACGCCAAACGCTGCCGAACGCCGTCTTCACTTTCGTCTTCAACCTCGGGCACCCGAGCCGTCTCCGATCGATTCGGCGCCGCCAGGACCTCCCCGAGCTCGCTGACCCCCTCTTCGGCATCGCCGTGAGCCCCTGCTCCCAACCCCTCTCTCCCCTCTATCAATTTCCTCCTCTAGCCCCTTTGGCCACCCCGACCGAAGCTCGCCGCTGTTGCACTTCGTCGCCGCCGTGGCTAGAGCCCACCTCCGCCGCGTCTGAGAGTGTCACCGTCCTCAGCACGTCTGCAGGAGCACCTAGCACCCCACCGCTCGACCTGCCGTGCACCACAATGCCGGTTCCGAGCGCAACCGAACCACGGCCGCCACAAACCTCGTCACTGGCATTGATTCCGGTGACCATCGGGTCCAGCTCCACCACCCACAGACGCGGCTCAGCCCCAGCTCTCCATAGAACCCAACCACGTCCCAAACCATGGCCAGTAGCGCAATCCCGACGCGGACGCCACCGCGATCTGAGGTCGCCGGCGGTTAAACGCCGGCAGCTGATGTGGCACCATTAGTTTAGGTGCTAATCGTGTTTAGTTATTGCCTGTGTCAATGACATGTGGGTCCCCAAGCATAATTAAGTTAGTTTAATTTCTGTTCAGATTAGTACTAATACATGTGGACCCCACGTGTCATCTTTGACTTTGGTCAAGTCAACGTTGACCAGTCCCACCTATCATCCACCCAAAACAGCCTGAGCCACTGACGTATGGGTCCCACAGGTCAGGTTTGACCTGGCCGACCCAGTTGACCTACTGACGTTAAAGCATTTTCTGGATTTAAGTTTATTCAGGAAATTCCAGAAAAATAGTATAAACTTCTAAAAATCCAAAGAATCTGTTTATGGCATTTTCATGCATGTTAGAGCAACTTATATCCTCTGTTTAGGACAATTGAATTAAATGGCATTTAAGAAAGCACATATGGAGTTTGAATTTGAACCTAGTGTCCAAACCAACTCCATTTAACTTATTGCTAGTTGCATTAGGCCAATCAACAGCATATTGCCATGTCACATTCATGCATCATATTGTTGCATTGCATTGATTGTATTTTCTCTCTGTTGTCGGTAATTGTCCCCTCTCAGTAGACGTTGCTTCGACGATGTGATCGTTGACACTGATGATGACCCAATGCTATCTTCAGAAGTGTCAGGCAAGCAAAACCCCCTTGTTCATTCCGATACAATCCCACTCTCTCGCTCCTGCTCTCTTTTACTGCATTAGGACAACAATGATTCATCTGTTACTTGTTGCGGTAGTTGAACCCCTTATCCTCTGCATGACCTGTCATTGCCACAATAAATAGATGAAACCCACTAGCATGAGTAGGAGTTGTTTGAGCCCTGATGTGCCCACTCATTCATGCTTGTTTGTCATGCCTGCTATTGCTTATAGTTGTGTCAGGTCTGATTCATCGGGGATGAATTGGAAAGTTGTGAACATGTCCTACTGTGTGTGAGCTAAGTGTGTTGAACATGATTTGGTAAAGATATCGATGAGAGGCCATGTAGGAGTACATGGTGGGTTGTTTCATTGGAACCATCCTTAAGCACTGAGATCTGTATGTGTCATTTAAGAATCAGTTACTACCATGCATTGGGATCCTTAATTGACCCTCTCGGCTTCTTAACTTGTCGGGACCCCGATTCCAAGTCACATCGATCTAGCCGGTAACACCTCATATCACTTTGTAGCCTCACGCACGGTATTCCCACGGGTGTCGCCTTACCCTAGCCCGGCAATGTTTGCGCCTTTTGGCTCACGTATATGATTGTGTCGCTAGCATCCATATGACAGAGAACCCGGGCCGACATGGCTAGTCGTGAACCCAAAGCGGCACTAACCTATGGGGACAGGCATACATGATTCACATCAAGCATGTCGGTCAAAAGCATGTGACTCCGGGCTGTGGCACTGGGCTAACAGGACTCCGGGGAACCCAAGCTGTAGAAGGCTAGGCAGGACTCCGGATGTCACCGCGTGACATTTCCCCAAAGGTACGGACACAAGAACAAAGTGAAACACATGCCGGCCAGTCAAGTGTCCTGAGCAGTAGTGCTGGCTAGCAGGACTCCGGTGAACCGGACTGTAGCAGACTACTATGGCTCAAGGAAGCACTAGACTACATTTCCCCATAAGAGAGGCTGCCAAGAATAAACAACTAGATTGTCGGATTCCACACATAGCAATACACGTCACACGTACACATAACATGCAATCATGTGTTGTACAACATGGCATCACAACATAATGCAACTCATATAGATAAAGGCCCAGAATAGCCACATAGCATTAATACAAACAGGGGTCACATGACCCATCATTCAGAGCATACAAGTAACGGAAGCATTACATTTCTGAGTACAGACAACTACAAAATAAAAAGGCTAAGAGGCCTGACTATCTACAAGTCCCTCCCAAGGGTACACTATCGTAGCTGAGGTAACAAGCTACTCGTCGAAGTCCAAGCGGTACTACTACTGAGACAGATGTCTCACCTGCAAAACATAATATAGCAAACGTGAATACAAAGGTACTCAGCAAGACTTACATCAGATCCTATCATACATGCATTTGTATCAAGAAGGTAATGTGGGGTTTAGTTGCAGCAAGCCAGCTTTGACTCAGTGGCTATCTTGTTCTATGACAACGAGAAACTTCTTTGAGGTGAGGCAGCGCACACGAGTCCACTAATCACCACATCAATACACTACTATGGATTCATCCTCGTCTTCCTATGAGAAAGCCATCCATAGCACTCACACTTGTCTTGAGCATTTTAGAGTATCCACTTTAAGTTGTCTATGTACCACGTAAGCATCCAAGAAGTCCATAATTGAGGACACGGCTATTTGAATAGATCATGATAACCCTGCAGGGGTGTACTTCGTCACACACGCTCTCACCACTTATCACCATGTACACGTCATGTACCTCAGCAACCTTCAAGCGGAAGCCTGGCGAGGGTGTCGGCCACGCCCTGACTAACCACACAAGTCTCTTATCCAGGTTTATCGCCTATTCGGGTTCCATCCACAAGGAGATCCGGTCGGGGTGTCGCTCACGGCCCCAAACGATGTGAGCAGGGTTCCCAAGCCCACCATCCGGGTGCCACTTGGTACACCGTGACACTGTGCCTAGTCTGTCCCAAGCCCACCTGGCCAGGTGCCACTTGGTAGACTACTAACACTACCTACAAACACCAGAAACTATTTGCAACTCCTGGACAGAGATCAAGTTGGCTAATAAGTCGAGTGGGGCACTTAAGCATTCCAATGTGTTGTTATAGCTAGTCATTGGACAACATACACGGAACTCAGTGCTTAAGGACGGTTCCAGTGAGACAACCCACCATGTACTCCTACATGGCCTCTCACCGCTACCTTTACCAAATTGTGTTCATACACTTAACTCTCAGCACCAGAACATATTGTAACATTCCAATTCATTCCTGATGTATCAGACCTGACATACTCTAAGCAATAGCAGGCAAATGCATGGTAGGAACACAACATGGCTCAATCAACTCCTAGACATGCTAGTGGGTTTCATGCAGAGGAATGGGTTCAACTACCGCAACATAAAGTAGCAGTTGAATCGTTGTTGTCCTAATGCAATAAATGAGAGCAGGAGTGAGAGAGTAGGATTGTATCGCAATGAACAAGGGGGTTTGCTTGCCTGGTAGATCAACAAGGAAGGCACTGCTCCTCAGACAGGTACTTTGGAAGGGTCTCCGGAGCAGGAGCTATCAATAAGGAACGGTGTCGGTAATCAATACACAACCATATGCAACAATATGATGCATGATCATGGCATGAATATGTGATGCTGGTTGAGCTAATGCAACTAGCTTTTATTTGGATGAAATCCATTTGAACCAAGATTCAAATGCATCTCCAAAATAAGCTCTTTATATAAGCCATTTTAGTGTTTCACTTATACACCATGTATAGGTTGGTTTGTCATGCATGAAAATGATACAGATGGATAGATTGAATTTTTCTGATCATTTTTCATATATAAATTATTTCAATCTGGGCTACGGTTGAATTTCTATGAATTTTTGAAGTTTATAGCATTTTCTGGAATTTCCTGATTTAATTTAAAACCAGAAAAGAAATAATTGCGTCAGCAAGTCAACAACGCTGACCAAGTCAAACCTGACGTGTGTGGTCCACACGTCAGTGACTCAGTTAGTTAACAGGGGGTTTATTTAGTCTAATTAGGATTAGTGGGCGCCGGGCCCACTGGTCAGCGACTAACTAGCTAACTAACCTAGGTTAATTAGCATTAAACTAATACTAACCAAAAAGTCAGGGGGGGTGGCCCACGCGTCAGTGACACGAGGGGAAGGTCAAACCCCGGTCAGCGGGTCAAACCTGTCGGTGACTCGACGCCAGCGAGGCCAGACGCGGCGGAGGGCGTCGGAAATCGCCTTCCGGCGACCAAACGCGCGGCGGAGACTACCTACGTGATGCCCAGGCTCGTGCGCATCTAGTGGAACACGCGGGAGGCCGTGGGGTGGCCGGAGATGACCGCGGCGAGGTCATCCGCGAAGGCCGGAGCTATGGGAACGGCTGGTTCGGCGCTACGGAGCTCGAGACGGGCTGCGGAGTGCATCGACGGCCTCCTAGCGTTGCACTGAGCACGGTGGTGTGCTCGGTCGCGGCCCTAGGTGACAGTGGCCACAACGGCGACATGAATGGCGGATCCGAGCTCTCGGCCGCGATGGCGACAGTGTTAGAGGAAGAATTCGAGCTTGGGGAGAGGGGGATCGACGCAGTGGATCACAGAGGATACAGTAGGCTTCCAATCGGGCTCGGGGAAGGCCGGACGGCGACGTGCGGGCGGTGGGGATCCACGGCGGCCGGCGGTGAAGAATACGATGATCGCGGCTCCTCGGGGCACTCCAGCTTGTGTGACTAAGGAAGACGATGCAGGGCAATGGCGCGGAGCTCGTGGGCACGACGAGAGGGCGAGGGGGAGGTGGTGAGCATGAAAACGGTGAGCGGCGGTGACGGCAGCATTCGGGCAGCAGTGGGGAAGAGAGCATAGGAGGGGGGAAAGGTCGGGAGAGAGTGAGAGGTGTTCAGGGGGTGCGTGTCGCCCTCGGGTGCCTCCAGCGGCGAGTAGGGAAGCAGGAGGCGGCCGACGTGTGCTCGCGCGCGGCGACCACGCGCCCTTCGTCCTCCTGGCAAGAGGAGGAAGATGACAGGGGAGGTGGGGATGGGCCGGGCTGGCTAGTTGGGCTGCACAAAGCCAGGCCGCAGGTAAGGTCCAGGTAGGTTTTTTCCATTTTGTTTTTCTTTTCTATTTTTCTGACATTTGTTTCTGGTTTAGTAAAATACTAAACCAATTTATTTCCTTATGCCAATTTTTGTAGGAGCTAATGGTATTATTCCAGAGTTCCTCCATAACTAGCATAATTGTTGGACATATAATATATATATATAACATATATATATCCAATGCAATTATTGCATTAATTCCAAAAGGGCAAAATTAATATTTATGAGCTCCTGAAAATATTTGTTTGAATTTTACTTATGACCAATATTTTCAGAGAGCAACATGAACATTTTCTTGGACCTTTTTGGAGCAATTTTTATCTGGGTCATTTCCAGAAATGAAGTCTAAGGGTTTCACAAATCCCCATTTCAAATTTAAATGAAATTTAAACATGATGCAAACATGAAGGCTAGCCTAGGTCATACCAGAACTAGGGATGAGACAACTCGCCCCCACTCGAAAAAATCTTGTCCCGAGATTCAGGAGTCGGCAGAAAGAACGTGGGGTACTCAAGTCGAAGACGATCTTCACACTCCCAAGTAGCTTCTCTCTCAGAATGATGAGACCAATGAACCTTGAGAAACTTGATGTTATGACGTCGAGTGACACGTTCATCCTGATCTAGAATGTGGACGGGGTACTCTCGATAAGTGAGGTTATCTTGGAGATCAAGCATTTCATGGTCCACTCCGTGGATGGGATCCGAAAAGCAACGCCTGAGTTGAGAGACGTGGAAGACATCATGTACTCAGAAAATATGCGGGGGTAGTTCCAACTGGTAGGCAACCTCTCCTTGTTTAGTGAGAATGCGAAAAGGACCAATGTAACAAGGAGCCAACTTGCCCTTGATACCGAAACGATGGGTACCCTTCAAAGGGGTAACCCGAAGGTAAGCTTTGTCTCCAACTTCATAAGCCACTTCCTTATGACTACGGTCATACTGGCTCTTTTGACAAGATTGGGCTGTTTTCAAATTCTCACGAATGATGTGAACTTGCTCTTCTGCCTCCTGGATCATGTCCGGTCCAAAGAATTGTCTTTCGCCGGTTTCTGACCAGTTCAAAGGTGTTTGACATCTTTGTCCATATAGAACCTCAAAAGGAGCTTTCTTGAGGCTGGATGGTAGCTGTTGTTATAAGCAAACTCGGCGAAGGGAAGACACTTCTCCCAATCCATACCGAATGAGATAACACAAGCTCTAAGCATGTCTTCGAGAATTTGGTTGACCCTTTCCACCTGACCACTTGATTGAGGGTGGAAAGCGGTACTGAAAGAAATATGGGTGACAATGGCAGTTTGGAAACTCTCCCAGAAACGAGAAGTGAAAAGACTACCACGGTCTGAATTGATCTCTAGTGGAACACCGTGAAGTGAAACTATTTGAGAAATATATAAGTTAGCGAGCTGACTAGCAGTGATACTCTCTCGAACAGGTAGGAAGTGAGCCACTTTGGAAAGACGATCAATGACTACGAAGATAGCATTATTCCCTCTCTTGGTCCTGGGAAAGCCGGTGATGAAGTCCATACCAACTTTATCCCATTTCCACTCAGGAATAGCTAAAGGCTGAAGGGTGCCAGCAGGTCTTTGATGCTCTGCCTTAATGCGACGACAAACGTCACAATTAGCTATGAACTGAGCAATTTCTCTCGTCATCCTAGTCCAGCAGAACCTCTGGCGTAGGCCCTGATACATCTTAGTACTACCGGGATGAATCGTGAGAGGAGATTCATGAGCCTCCTTAAGGATCAGTTGTCGTAGATGTTGATTCTTGGGAACCACCAAGCAATTCTCAAAGAAAACAACACCTCGATCATCCATAGAGAAACATCCACCAACTCCCTTCTTAATGTTTCTCTTGATGCGGATAACACCCTTATCAAACTTCTGGTCAGTAATGACCTGATCCTCAAGGGTAGGTTTCGCCACCAAGGTTGATAGGAATCCGTGAGGAGCTAGGTGAAGGTTGAGCTTACATAATTCCTCATGGAGAAGTGGTTGGCCCTGCTGCAACATGAGATTGTTGCAATAGGACTTACGACTTAGCACATCAGCCATGACATTCCCCTTGCCTGGGGTGTAGGTAATTCCTAAGTCGTAATCTAAGATCAACTCCAACCAACGTCTTTGCCTAAGGTTCAAATCTGGTTGGGTGAAGATATACTTGAGACTCTGGTGATCGGTGTAAATCTCGCAACGCTTACCAAGAAGGTAATGTCGCCAAGTCTTAAGTGCATAGATTACGGCTGCAAGCTCTAGATCATGTGTAGGATAATTCTCCTCATGTGGATGCAACTGTCGAGATGCATAGGCAATCACATGGCGATCTTGCATAAGACTGCAATCTAGTCCCTGTCGTGAGGCGTCGCAGTAGATAACAAAGTCTTTAGTGAAATCCGGTGGCACGAGTATGGGAGTAGAAGTTAGGCGTCTTTTCAGTTCCTAAAAACTATATTCACACTGTGGGGACCACTCAAACTTTCTTGAGAAGTTCCGTGAGAGGTTTGGCCACTTTGGAGAAGTTCTCAACGAAGCGGCGACAATAACTAGCTAGACCAAGGAAACTCCTAACTTGCTTAACCGTTTCAGGCGGAGTCCAATCAAGAACGTCCTGAACTCTCTCGGGATTGACAAAAATGCCCTTACCAGAGATTACGTGACCGAGATAGGTCACTTCTGGCAACCAAAATTCGCACTTGGAGAACTTGGCATAAAGGCGGTGTTCTCTGAGTTTTTCTAACACAAGTCTAAGATGTTCGGCATGCTCTTCCTCGTTCTTCGAGTATATAAGGATATCATCGAGGTAAACCATGACGAACTTATCTAAGTACTCCATGAAGATCGAGTTCATCAAGCGGGAGAATGTAGCTAGAGCATTGGTTAGACCAAAGGACTTGACGGTGTACTCGTACTGACCATAATGAGTGACAAAAGCCGTTTTAGGAATGTCACCATTTCTGATCTTGATTTGGTGATAGCCTAACCTCAAATCCATCTTTGAAAAGACTGAGGATCCAGCGAGCTGATCATACAGGTCATTGATCCTGGGGAGCGGATACTTGTTCTTTATCGTGACCAAATTAACGGGACGATAATCTACAACCATTCGGTCCGCACCATCCTTCTTCTTGACGAAGAGGACGGGGCAAGCCCCGGGAGAAGAACTAGGATGGATGAAACCCTTTTGCAAGGATTCATCGAGTTGTTTCTTAAGCTCAGCTAGTTCCAAGGGTGCCATCTTGTAAGGTCTCCTAGAGATTGGAGCGGTTCCTGGGATAAGGCCTATGACAAATTCTACATCTCTATCAGGTGGAACACCTGGCAGTTCTTCTGGAAAGACATCCGGAAAGTCACGGACTACCGGGATATCTTCAAGGTCAGGAAGATGGTTGGCATTAAGAGAATAGAGTTGGCGCTTTGCAACTCTAGTGGAGAAAGTGACTATCTTGCCAGATGGGTGTGTAAGCTGAACGGACCTGGTGTAACAATCAATCATGGCATAATGAGCTTTCATCCAGTCCATACCCAAGATGATGTTAATATCTGTAGACTTGAGGGCTATAAGTGATGCAAGGAATACAAGTCTGTCAACAAGGATTTCATTACCATGCCTTACACTAGAAGTTTGCCATTTGGATCCAGGAGTTTGAATGACTAAAGGATAGTGCATATCACAAAATGACATGTTGTGCAAGTTAGCTTAGCTTTCGGAAATGAAGGAATGAGATGCTCTAGTATCGAACAAAACCGATACTAGATGCCAATTGATAAGGAGTGTACCAAGAACGACATCTGGATCATCATAAGCGTCTCTAGCTGACACGTGATGCACATGTCCATGTTTAGTGGGAGCTGACTTGACACTGATTGTCACATCCCTAGCTGCTGGTAGTGCTCTAGGCTAGCTTCATGTTTGCATCATGTTTAAATTTTGCCTAAAATTGAAATGGGGATGTTCAAACCCTAGCATTAAATCAACTCAACTAGGGTGAATTAAAATCTTTTCAATAAACCCAAAAGGTTCCTAAGAAAAGTTCATGATTTCTGGTTAAGGTGGAAACCTCTGCCAAAAATGATGATTATATTCTTAGGTCATTTTTGGATTTTTGAATTAAATCATATTGTATTTGACTTTGGGCATTTAAA
The DNA here is from genome assembly GCF_002162155.2 of Triticum dicoccoides. Taxonomy (NCBI): domain Eukaryota; kingdom Viridiplantae; phylum Streptophyta; class Magnoliopsida; order Poales; family Poaceae; genus Triticum; species Triticum dicoccoides. Next base: position 346,685,524 of record NC_041390.1, on the reverse strand, counting down.
TACTATAAATAATTTAAATGCTCAAATAAATGTTGGAAATTGATAAGGGTCACTGAAATAATTCAGAAAGTACCCATAATTATTTCCAGGATTTTATAAAAATGATTTGATATTTTAAAACAAATCAAAAACAAATTGCAGAAATAGAAAAAGATAAAACAGAACAGAATTATAGAAGAGAGAGAGAAACATTACCTGCAGCCACCCAGGCCACTTACCTGGCCCATCTCCCCCGGCCGGCCCAGCCCAACTCCCCACCGTCTTCAACCTCTGCCAGTAGGCAGAGGCGTGTCGACGCGCCCGCGCCCGAGCGCCACCTCCTGCTTCCACCTCCTGCTGCCCCCCC
>NC_041390.1:346523098-346684733 GCF_002162155.2 Triticum dicoccoides | reverse complement strand
CTTCCTCCGCGACGCCACGCGACCCCGATGCTCTCTCACTCTCTGGTCCTCTCTTCCCCCTCGCTCCTCTGCTCTCTCTCTCTCTCACGGCCGCCCAAATCAGCCGGTGCCGCCGCTGCAAGGCACCGCGCCCACCGCCGTCCCCTTGCCCCGTGGCTGTGACCCCTAGCTCCGCCTCGATGTCGTGAAGCTCCACGCCGAAGAACACGCCTGCGGATGCCTAGCAGCGCCGTCGCCGACGCCATCTTCGTCCTCCGCACCGACGGCCGCCGTCGACCGATTCGTCATCACCAGGCCGTCCCCGAGCTCTCTGAGATCACCAACGACCCCGCCGTGAGCTCCTCTACCGACCCCCCCTTCTTCCCTGTCCATTAGCTCGTCGTATCCGTCGTTTCCGTCGGGACCGAGACCTCACCGGCGCCGGACTTGTCGCCGTCGTCGTTTTGGTTCACCTCCATCCAAACCGAGCACGCAGACGTACTCAGAGCGCTCCCAGGAGCCTGTAGCGCCCACCAGCCCCTCCTCCCATGCACCATAGCGCCATCTCCGCTGTTGCCCGAGCTCCGGCCGCCGCCGCGAGCTCGACTTCGGCGAGTACAGCGCACCCCGTCCGCTCCTTCCTGCTCCGTTGGATGCGGAAGAGCACGGGCTACGCCCCGGTGGTCTCCGCGCGCTTTCTCGCCGCCTGTAGCCCATTCCGGCGAAGCACCGCCGCGCGGTTTGGTCGTCGCCTGCCGAACCCCAGCGAGGCTGACGTGGCGGTTTATTTAGCACTAATCCCCACCATTAGCCACCTCACCAGCCGCTGACAGCGGGCCCCACCCCTGGTCAAACCCCAGTCAGCGCTGGGTTTGACCGGGATTAACTCCTGTGACACTGACATATGGGGCCCACAGGTCAGATTTGACCTGGACAACGGCCGTTGACTCGCTGACGTCACTGTGACGTCATGCTGACGCAACTAAATCATTTCTGGATTTAATTTAATTCTGAAATTCCAGAAAATTGTATAAACTTCAATAATTCATAGAAAATTAACCGTAACTCCAAATTAAATAATTTATATATGAAAAATTATCAGAAAAATTCAAGGAATCCATCTGTACCATTTTCATGCATGTTAGAACAACTTATAGCTGCTGTTTAGCACAAATCAATTAAATGGCATTTGAATAATCACATATGGAGTTTGAATTTGAATTTTGTATTCAAACCAACTTCATTTAATCTGTTGCTAGTTGCATTAGCCCAAAACACATTCATTTTGCCATGTCATGATCATGCATCATATTGTGCATTGCATTGATTTTGTTCCCTTTTGTGTTGCTGGTATTGTCCCCTCTAGATAGACGTGATATCGATGATGTGATCGTTGACACTGATGAAGACTCAATGCTATCTTCAGAAGTGCCAGGCAAGCAAAACCCCCTTGTTCATTCCGATAAAATCCCACTCTCTCGCTCCTGCTCTCTTTTACTGCATTAGGACAACAACGATTCATCTGTTACTTGCTGCGGTAGCTGAACCCCTTTATCCTTTGCATGACCTGTCATTCCACAGTAAATAGATGAAACCCACTAGTATGAGTAGGAATTGTTTGAGCCCTGTTGTGCCTACTCATTCATGCTTGTTTGTCATGCCTGCTACTGCTTAGAGTTGAGTCAGGTCTGATTCATCGGGGATGAATCAGAGGCGTGTGAACATGTCCTACTGTGTGTGAGCTAAGTGTTTGAACACGATTTGGTAAAGGTAGCGGTGAGAGGCCATGTAGGAGTACATGGTGGGTTGTCTCATTGCAGCCGTCCTCAGGAACTGAGTTCTGTGTTTGTGATCCATGATTCAGCTACTACCATACATTGGGCCCTGAAATATGACCCCGCTCGACTTCTTATTCACCCTAGTCCTCTGTCCAGGAGTTGCAAGTAGTTTCTGGTGTTTGTAGCCTACTGGAGGCCGTGGACAGCGCTGACCGTAGGGGTGGGCTGTGATGCGGTAGGTACGTGGCCGGGTGTACCGAATACCCGTTAGGTATCTCGGGAACCCTGTTCACATCGTTCGGGGCCGTATGGGAAACCTCGGCCGGACTCCCTGCGGATGGAACCTGAATAGGCGATAAACCTGGACTAGAGGCTTAAGTGTTTAGGTAGGTCGTGGTCTACACCCACATCGGCTTTCGCTTGAAGTCTGCCGAGCACATGTCGTGTGCAGACGCTAAGTGGTGGAAACATGTATGAAGAAGTACACCCCTGCAGGGTTATCATGATCTATTCGAATAGCCGCGTCCGCGGTAAAGGACTACTTGGTTGCCTATACAGTTCATAGACAAGTAAATGGAAACTGTTAAAAGCCTCAAGATAAGTGTGAGTGCCGAGGATGGCTCTTCCGTAGGAAGACGGAGGTGGATCCTCGGTAGTGTATTGAAGTGGTGAGTAGTGGACTCGTGTGCGCAAAACCATTTCAAGTTGGAGTATCGTAGGATAGTCTAGCCAAGAGTCAAAGCTGGCTTGCTGCAATAACTCCACCAACCCTTCTTGATACTAAGCATGTATGTAGGATCTGATGTAAGTCTTGCTGAGTACCTTTGTACTCATGTTGCTATAATTTACATTTTTACAGAAGACGCTGCAACCCCTTCTGATGGGTTCTATGTAGACGTTGAGCTTGTGAAGGACCTTGTAGTATAGCTAGGCTTCCCAAGCCTCTTTTATTTTACTAGTTGTCTGTACTCAGACAAGTCACTTCCGCTGCTGGTTTGTATGACTGTATGACTTGTATGTTGGGTCGTGAGACCCGTACCTTTGTGTATGTTATGTATGGCTCCCTGAGCCTTAAATAAAGTACTTGTGTCGTAGAGTCATGTTGTGATGCTTCGTTGTATTTGCACATACCGAGCATATTGTGTGTATGATTGAAATGCTTGGTATGTGTGGGATCTGACTATCTAGTTGTTTATCTTTAGTAGCCTCTCTTACCGGGAAATGTCTCCTAGTGTTACCGCTGAGCCATGGTAGCTTGCTACTGCTCTGGAACACTTAGGCTGGCCGGCATGTGTCCTTCTTCGTTCCTGTGTCTGTCCCTTCGGGGAAATGTCATGCATTGAGTACCGGAGTCCTGTTAGCCCGCTACAGCCCGGTTTACCGGAGTCCTGCTAGCCCAGTGCTACAGCCCGGACCCACTTGCTGATGACCGACACGTTCGATGCTGGGTCATGGATGCCTGTCCCTGTAAGTCTGTGCCACTTTGGGTTTACGACTAGCCATGTCAGCCCGGGCTCTTTATCATATGGATGCTAGCGACACTATTATATACGTGAGCCAAAATGCGCAAACGGTCCCGGGCAAAGGTAAGGCGACACCGTGGGGATACCGTGCGTGAGGCCGCAAAGTGATATGAGGTGTTACCGGCTAGATCGATGTGACATTGAGTCGGGGTCCTGACAGCGTTGGTATCAGAGCTTGACTGCCTGTAGGATTACCAAGCCAAACTGGTCGAAGTTGAGTCTAGAAAATTCTTTAGTTATATAAGGGAGTTGATTGTGGGATGGAACGTAAGGCTCTTTTTACTCCTTATACCTCATGCCCTTCTGATCTGAGTCATCTTATCTTTCCTGCGGGGATTAAGAACTAGGCTATCTCTTCTTTCTATTAGGATCACGTGTTACTAATCAGTAGACTTATAAGATTGTTGGATTTAAGCTTGAGTTCAGTTTCTTCTACTTCCGTACGTTAACTGTTGATCTCGAAACCTTGATATTGTGCTTCTGAGTGGTTATGCCACCATTTTTGTGAATGTCTCAAATTTCTTCTGAGCATTTACAGCCGTTATGCTGTCCGAGTCATCCCAGGTTTCTAAATAGTCCGATGCATTTGCAAATCCCTTCCTTCTGTTTCCGATGTTCCCATGGGCCAGATTAACCACACTAATCGGTGTGTTGAGGTAATTATTGCCTCGACATATATGTTGGAATTATTATTATGACCCTAAGTGCTTAGGGGGTCATCTAGTGGTCTAGCCATGATTTGTGTCCTAGTGTGAAGATTCTGGCCTTTATTCTCGGAAGCATCCCGTGATGCTACTTAGTAATAGGTATTCTGTCCCTGGGTTCTTGAACCCGAGATTCACTCTACCTACTTCATGTTGATAGTAATTGCTAGTGCCTTTAGGATATTAGTAACCTTTGCGATAGTCCTCGAAGTCCGTGGTATCTTCTTCTTCCAAATACCATGAGCTACTTATGGCAGATGTTTATTGGATCAAAAAAAAAATCACAATTAGAGTACTCTTGAGGAGTTCTCCATTCATAAATCGTGACTCTGCCAGTTCTACCTTTCTGCATGGGTTATCCGGAAGAAATATGTTGAACTTGGTTCGACATACTAATCTATGCATCCACAACTCAGAAAGTTATATGTTCCTTTGAGTTGTTCTCTTTAGTTGCATTCTGACCCTCGTCTATCAATTGATAGTCAAGAGTATGCGTGCGTTCGTTTATCGATGCCTATTACTTTTGTGGTCCGTCAAGCCATTCTATCGCGGAATGACTAGGAGAAACAAACTCCAGTACCTCATCCATATCTAGGATTGGGTCAAAGTAGTTGTATTCCGCAGATCAAATGCCAATCCAGCTTTTGGTTCTGTTCTACCTTAGAGTATTACCTTATTCTATATCGAGATTGTTATAGGAATTGCACGCCATCCTATGAACTCTTGGTACAGTGATACTTCTCACCATCATTAGTCATTCCTCGGCCCTCGTGTTGATGCAACCGGAATACCAACAAATGAATTGTGATGTGTGAAATCAATACTCCCAGCAACCTCGTTGCTTGGTAGTTAAAGGATAATAATTTCATTCTTAGCGTGTTGGTTTTGAATCATCCTTCTAAGACTGATCGTGCTACCTAGTCCTTATTTCGGTGCACCCTTTGATTGATGAGTTAGGATCTTGTCAAGTCCTCACTCATTTGATCATATCGTCTTGCCCTCAAAAGCGAGATTGTTCCCAAGCTTAGTAACATACCGGTGGTTCGTGATTTTCCGAATATCTTCTCGGAAGTATTACCAGGTTGTCACCTGACTGCTATGTTGAGCTCGTGATCAAGTCGGGTTCTTGTGAACCACCCTTTCTCCAAGAATCTGTGATGGATATCCCGGAGCTAGTTGGTTAAGCTAGACAACAACTTGGAGAGTTGGAAGATAAAAGCTTGTCTGACTTAGTTCATGTTAAGGGATATCTTTCTGTGTATGTGTGTGTGTTGAAGAAAGATGATATCTTCATTAATTGGTCCTTGTGATCAGTTGTTGGACCTATTGTCTTACCCCATCTATAATTTGAGTATGGGCTATCATCCAATCAGACCAGAACCAACGATATTCGTAATGTTGTCTTACTCGTGGTTGATCCCTCGAGCATACACCATTACATCTTTGGTCTGACCAATGCTATCACCGTGTTCACATGATGGTGGAAGTCCAGTGATATGGAAATTCCGATGAGTTGCTGTTGAGCCCATCACTAGCATTTTGTCTCCCCCCATGAATCATGTTGAACATCAACTTAGTGTTGGAAACTTGTGTAAGCATTTCTTCGTGTTTCGTTCATGAAGCATATGTTTGAATGAAAGTAGCGATTTTCCCTAATACACGTGCATTTGGTGAAAGTTGCCGCCGTGAATTTGAGAAAGTTAGTTTTGCTTCCTCCGGAATCATCCCAAGTCAGTCATGCATATGTGCGAAGTATTCTGTGGTCTGGAGACTTGCAACCTTCATTCCATATGGGTTCCGAGCACACCAAGCCACTGATTGATTTGTTCAAGGAGAAGAAGTTCCTTCTTAAGAGCATGCCTTATGCAAGGACTTCAATGTCCTCGATTATGGTTCCCCACCTGAACTCGGTAGTGTTTTGTTGTAAGACTACCATGTGATAATGTTTTGTCTGGGACAACGTGTTCACATGTTTGTAGCAGAACCAGCTCATGTTTTGGAGCTTGCTATCGTAGTTCATTTCCCGAGAATCTCGCAACGTCATCTCGTCGATTTGTGTTGCAAACTTTCATTTTTCTTTCTAGACTTGATGAGTCTGGGATATCCTGACACCAACCAGATCTGAATCTCAGGCAGATATGATGGTTGGAACATTCTCCAAGAACTATAATATTGGTCTCTCGATAACCGGTAAGGTGGATGTCGTGGCCAACACACCCATCCGGTAGACCTATTATTATAGTATCTTGTTTGAGGAAGTTGGCCACCCCCCCCATAGGGATTTCGTAGGATTTACTCCCTAGTTGCCCCTATGGATTTTTGTGTTCCCGAAGTCCGACCTTTTACTTGATGTTTTAGATATCAAACCATATCTATGAATGGGTTATACTAGCACATCAAGGAGAACATTAGAAGCGGAGTGCTAAATGTTTCTCGGTCGATCATCCAGATTTTATTTGCTTGGCCTCGCTAAGGTGAAATCTGAGAAAGTGTTATCCTCCTTCGCATCTGCATCGTCCATCGCTAATTATCATGGTAGTATGTTGTGTTGTCAGCACCCTTGACGCGGTTGTTGATAAAACCTTGATGATTATGGAAATGCTCACGTTCTTGAGAGCACGCACAAGCACTACGTGTTATCATCATCTCTAACTGGGATTCCTCTCAGTTTCCTCGGCAAATGCTATGACCTTTTCAAAACAGTGAATTCACTCTCTTTTGTTGGGTTCTTCCCCAGTTACCAGAATCATTCCCAGCATTTGCATTTTGTTCCTAGCTTGCACCGCCAATGTGCCATTCTACCATGGGTCTCTTCCATTTCCGGTGATAAGCAAAATTCATCCATTACGTTGTCTTCAACAAGGTAATCCACATCATCCAAGTCCGAGTATGCCATTCTACCGACCCCCTCCAAACGATCGTTGTGAATTGCCTTAGGCTGGTTTAAAGAGTTTCAATGATCTCTGAATCAAAAGTAATTCTTTTTGCCACTTAAGGGGATATCTCTACGAGTCACCTTCCCTAAGGTGTATCGTTATGGTATCATGGCAACTCAACTCCTCGCTACGTTGACAATCTTTTACCACCTTCTTAGGTATGAAATTGTTGTCTACCTAGTGAACCTTCGTCATCTGCTTCACTCCATTCCTATGGGTGCGTGCTTCGTCTCTCAGCTCGAGAGATGTTGCTATGTCTCATTCCGTGGGTTAATCCTGAGTTGTTCGACCTTCGAGAAGAACAATTCTTTTAGGGTTTTTCCTTTCCCCTCGTTGTCATGATAGCTGGAGTTCTCAGAGCAAGACGACAAGACAAAGTTGGTGTTCAAATCAACGTTCATTTGAAGTGCAACCTGGATCGTGAAGATTGTGCTAGTTTGCGTTCCCCTGTCACCCTGCCCTACGCTTGAATCTCGAGACGAGATTCTTGTTTAGTGGGGGTGAGTTGTCACATCCCTAGCTGCTGGTAGTGCTCTAGGCTAGCTTCATGTTTGCATCATGTTTAAATTTTTCCTAAAATTGAAATGGGGATGTTCAAACCCTAGCATTAAATCAACTCAACTAGGGTGAATTAAAATCTTTTCAATAAACCCAAAAGGTTCCTAAGAAAAGTTCATGATTTCTGGTTAAGGTGGAAACCTCTGCCAAAAATGATGATTATATTCTTAGGTCATTTTTGGATTTTTGAATTAAATCATATTGTATTTGACTTTGGGCATTTAAATACTATAAATAATTTAAATGCTCAAATAAATGTTGGAAATTGATAAGGGTCACTGAAATAATTCAGAAAGTACCCATAATTATTTCCAGGATTTTATAAAAATGATTTGATATTTTAAAACAAATCAAAAACAAATTGCAGAAATAGAAAAAGATAAAACAGAACAGAATTATAGAAGAGAGAGAGAAACATTACCTGCAGCCACCCAGGCCACTTACCTGGCCCATCTCCCCCGGCCGGCCCAGCCCAACTCCCCACCGTCTTCAACCTCTGCCAGTAGGCAGAGGCGTGTCGACGCGCCCGCGCCCGAGCGCCACCTCCTGCTTCCACCTCCTGCTGCCCCCCCATCGCCCTGGACTTCCTCCGCGACGCCACGCGACCACGATGCTCTCTCACTCTCTGGTCCTCTCTTCCCCCTCGCTCCTCTGCTCTCTCTCTCTCACGGCCGCCCAAATCAGCCGGTGCCGCCGCTGCAAGGCACCGCGCCCACCGCCGTCCCCTTGCCCCGTGGCTGTGACCCCTAGCTCCGCCTCGCTGTCGTGAAGCTCCACGCCGAAGAACACGCCTGCGGATGCCTAGCAGCACTGTCGCCGACGCCATCTTCGTCCTCCGCACCGACGGCCGCCGTCGACCGATTCGTCATCACCAGGCCGTCCCCGAGCTCTCTGAGATCACCAACGACCCCGCCGTGAGCTCCTCTACCGACCCCCCCTTCTTCCCTGTCCATTAGCTCGTCGTATCCGTCGTTTCCGTCGGGACCGAGACCTCACCGGCGCCGGACTTGTCGCCGTCGTCGTTTTGGTTCACCTCCGTCCAAACCGAGCACGCAGACGTACTCAGAGCGCTCCCAGGAGCCCGTAGCGCCCACCAGCCCCTCCTCCCATGCACCATAGCGCCATCTCCGCTGTTGCCCGAGCTCCGGCCGCCGCCGCGAGCTCGACTTCGGCGAGTACAGCGCACCCCGTCCGCTCCTTCCTGCTCCGTTGGATGCGGAAGAGCACGGGCTACGCCCCGGTGGTCTCCGCGCGCTTTCTCGCCGCCTGTAGCCCATTCCGGCGAAGCACCGCCGCGCGGTTTGGTCGTCGCCGGCCGAACCCCGGCGAGGCTGACGTGGCGGTTTATTTAGCACTAATCCCCACCATTAGCCACCTCACCAGCCGCTGACAGCGGGCCCCACCCCTGGTCAAACCCCAGTCAGCGCTGGGTTTGACCGGGATTAACTCCTGTGACACTGACATATGGGGCCCACAGGTCAGATTTGACCTGGACAACGGCCGTTGACTCGCTGACGTCACTGTGACGTCATGCTGACGCAACTAAATCATTTCTGGATTTAATTTAATTCTGAAATTCCAGAAAATTGTATAAACTTCAATAATTCATAGAAAATTAACCGTAACTCCAAATTAAATAATTTATATATGAAAAATTATCAGAAAAATTCAAGGAATCCATCTGTACCATTTTCATGCATGTTAGAAAAACTTATAGCTGCTGTTTAGCACAAATCAATTAAATGGCATTTGAATAATCACATATGGAGTTTCAATTTGAATTTTGTATTCAAACCAACTTCATTTAATCTGTTGCTAGTTGCATTAGCCCAAAACACATTCATTTTGCCATGTCATGATCATGCATCATATTGTGCATTGCATTGATTTTGTTCCCTTTTGTGTTGCCGGTATTGTCCCCTCTCGATAGACGTGATATCGATGATGTGATCGTTGACACTGATGAAGACTCAATGCTATCTTCAGAAGTGCCAGGCAAGCAAAACCCCCTTGTTCATTCCGATAAAATCCCACTCTCTCGCTCCTGCTCTCTTTTACTGCATTAGGACAACAACGATTCATCTGTTACTTGCTGCGGTAGCTGAACCCCTTTATCCTTTGCATGACCTGTCATTCCACAGTAAATAGATGAAACCCACTAGTATGAGTAGGAATTGTTTGAGCCATGTTGTGCCTACTCATTCATGCTTGTTTGTCATGCCTGCTACTGCTTAGAGTTGAGTCAGGTCTGATTCATCGGGGATGAATCAGAGGCGTGTGAACATGTCCTACTGTGTGTGAGCTATGTGTTTGAACACGATTTGGTAAAGGTAGCGGTGAGAGGCCATGTAGGAGTACATGGTGGGTTGTCTCATTGCAGCCGTCCTCAGGAACTGAGTTCCGTGTTTGTGATCCATGATTCAGCTACTACCATACATTGGGCCCTGAAATATGACCCCGCTCGACTTCTTATTCACCCTTGTCCTCTGTCCAGGAGTTGCAAGTAGTTTCTGGTGCTTGTAGTATGCTGGAGGCCGTGGACAGCCCTGACCGTAGGGGTGGGCTGTGATGCGGTAGGCACGTGGCCGGGTAAACCGGGCACCCGTTTGGTGTCACGGAACCCTGTTCACATCGTTTGGGGCTGTGAGCGAAACTCCGGCCGGATCTCCTCATGGATGGAACCCGAATAGGCGATAAACCTGGACTAGAGACTTAGGTGTTTAGGTAGGTCGTGGTCTACACCCACGTCGGCTTTCGCTTGAAGTCTGCCGAGCACATGTCGTGTGCAGACGCTAAGTGGTGGAAACATGTATGAAGAAGTACACCCCTGCAGGGTTAACATCATCTATTCGAATAGCCGTGTCTGCGGTAAAGGACTTCTGGGTTGCTTATATCAGTTCATAGACAAGTGAAAGTGGATACTCTAAAATACGCAAGATAAGCGTGAGTGCTATGGATGGCGTTCTCGTAGGGAGACGGGAGCGGATCCATAGTGGTGTATTGATATGGTGAATATGTGGACTCGTGTGCGCCACCTCAAAAGAGTCGCTTGCAGTCGTAGTTTAGGATAGCCACCGAGTCAAAGCTGGCTTGCTGCAGTCAAACTCCACCATCCCCTTTGTTGATAATGATGCATGTGTAGATAGATCTGATGTAAGTCTTGCTGGGTACATTTGTACTCACGTTTGCCTATTTTATGTTTTGCAGAGAGACTTCAGTCTCACTAGTAGTTCCACGTGGACTTCGACGTTTAGCTTGATACCTCAGCTACGATCTTGTGCCCTCGGCAGGATCTGATAGATAGTCAGGCTTCTCAGCCTTTTTCATTTATAGATGTCTGTACCCAGACATGATAGCTTCCGCTTGTGCTTTGACTTGTATGCTCTGAGTGTTGGGTCATGAGACCCCTGTTGTAATATCTCGCTCCTCGGAGCCTATTGAATAGACTACTTGAGTCGTAGAGTCATTTTGTGATGCCATGTTGTATTGCACATATCGAGCATATTGTGTGTATGTTATTGAAATGCTTGGTATGTGTGGGATCTGACTACCTGGTTGTTTATCTTTAGTAGCCTCTCTTACCGGGAAATGTCTCCTGGTGTTACCGCTGAGCCATGGTAGCTTGCTACTGCTCTGGAACACTTAGGCTGGCCGGCATGTGTCCTTCTTCGTTCCTGTGTCTGTCCCTTCGGGGAAATGTCACGCATTGAGTACCGGAGTCCTGTTAGCCCGCTACAGCCCGGTTTACCGGAGTCCTGCTAGCCCAGTGCTACAGCCCGGACCCACTTGCTGATGACCGACACGTTCGATGCTGGGTCATGGATGCCTGTCCCTGTAAGTCTGTGCCACTTTGGGTTTACGACTAGCCATGTCAGCCCGGGCTCTTTATCATATGGATGCTAGCGACACTATTATATACGTGAGCCAAAATGCGCAAACGGTCCCGGGCAAAGGTAAGGCGACACCGTGGGGATACCGTGCGTGAGGCCGCAAAGTGATATGAGGTGTTACCGGCTAGATCGATGTGACATTGAGTCGGGGTCCTGACACTGATCATCTTGCGTGATGGCTTACCACGGCCAACAGACTTCTCAGGCTGGGGTGGAGCATAGTTGGTTTGAGAGCAGTCATGTGCACAGTGTCCTGGCTCTCCGCATGTGAAGCAAGTCCCTGAGGTAGGACGTGGACTCACTTTGACAAGTGTTCTACCAATAGGCCTGGGCGGAGCATGTAACTGAATTGGGTGAGGTGCCACACAAGATGGCCTCGATGTATAACCGGGTGGAAGAGCGGAGTTCGGAACCCAAATCCGGCGCTTCTGCAAACTAGTACCGGAGGAGGAACCCAAATCACGGGTGTGCTTACGAGACTCCTCGTAAGTGAGTTGAGTTGTCTCTGCATTAATGGCCTTGTTCACAAGAGCTTGGAAAGTATTGCAATGATGCAAGTGGAGATCACAACGCAACTTGGGGTTGAGACCCTTCCGGAACCTAGCCTGCTTCTTGGCGTCTGTGGACACCTCTTTTGTAGCATAGCGGGCAAGGTTCTCAAACTCTCAACTATAAGCATCAACATCCATCTTATCCTGGGTGAAACTACAGAACTCTTCTCTCTTGCGATCAATGAGAGCCTGAGGAATGTGATGCTCGCGAAAAGCCTCAGTGAAATCTCTCTAGGTGGGTATCTGGCCAGCTAGAAGCATATCCTCATAGTTCTGCCACCAAAGACTAGCAGGACCTTCCAGGTGATAAGCAGCATAGGTGACCTTGTCACCTTCAGCTACGTTCGCAGAATGCAGCTTGTGTGTGACACTACGGAGCCAGTCATCTGCATCAAGTGGTTCAATGGAATGATGGAAGGTAGGTGGTTTCAGACCAATGAAATCATAGATGGACGCTGACTCTTTGTGCTGATGGGAGGTGTTATCCTCAATACGTGCTAACAAGCGGTTGGTTTCACGCTTGTTCATCTCAACCTCTAACATGAACTTTGCCAACGAAGACTGATTGGGAGGATCCTCATCCCTACCATCTCCGTGGTTCTGGCTACGAGCAACAGAATTTCGGTCAACCGGCAACATCCTGAAGAACGAAACCAAGGAAACAAGGATGGATTCAGCATCATCATAAGGATGTAGAATATGGTACAAGGAAAATACTATCTCTTGAACTCCTAGGACAATTCCGGCAGCATAACGGCAGTAGAATGCTCAAAATGAAACATTCTGCAAGACGGGGTAGCACCAAACTCAACATCATCACTCAAGGTTCAAAAATATTACTAAACAGGCTACACCGGAGATACTCGAGCTGGGATATGACTCAGATCAACCAATCCTAAGAGACTACGGAGTAGTAACATGTGATCCTGATAGACAGAAAAGGAAGCCTAGTTCCTTAACCCCGTAGGAAAGATAGGATGACTCAGATCAGAAGGCATGAGGTAATAGGAGTAAAAAGAGCCTTACATTCCCTTCCACAATCAATTCCCCTATATAGCTAACGAATTTATAGACTCAACTTCGACCAGGTAGGCTTGGAAATCCTACAAGCAGTTAGGCTCTGATACCAAAGCTGTTGGGACCCTGATTCCAAGTCACATCGATCTAGCCGGTAACACCTCATATCACTTTGCGGCCTCATGCACGGTATTCCCACGGGTGTCGCCTTACCCTGGCCCGGGACCATTTGCGCCTTTTGGCTCACGTATATGATTGTGTCGCTAGCATCCATATGACAGAGAACCCAGGCCGACATTGCTAGTCGTGAACCCAAAGCGGCACTAACCTATGGGGACAGGCATACATGATTCACATCGAGCATGTCGGTCAGCAGCGTGTGAATCCGGGCTGTAGCACTGGGCTAATAGGACTCCGGGGAACCCGGGCTGTAGTAGGCTAGGCAGGACTCCGGATGTCACCGCTGTCATTTCCCCGAAGGGACAGACACAGGAACGAAGTGAAACACATGTCGGCCAGTCAAGTATCCTAAGCAGTAGTGCTGAGCTAGCAGGACTCCGGTGAACCGGGCTGTAGCGGACTACTATGGCTCAAGGAAGCACTAGACAACATTTCCCCATAAGAGAGGCTGCCAAGGATAAACAACTAGATTGTCGGATCCCACACATAGCAATACACGTCACACATACGCATAACATGCAAGTATGTGTTGTACAACATGGATCACAACATAACGCAACTCATATAGATAAAGGCCCAGAAGAGCCACATAGCACTAATACAAACAGGGGTCACATGACCCATCATTCAGAGCATACAAGCAACGGAAGCATTACATGTCTGAGTACAGACAACTACAAAATAAAAAGGCTAAGAGGCCTGACTATCTACAAGTCCCTCCCAAGGGTACACGATCGTAGCTGAGGTAACAAGCTACTCGTCGAAGTCCAAACGGTACTACTAGTGAGACAGATGTCTCACCTGCAAAACACAAATAAAGCAAACGTGAGTACAAAGGTACTCAGCAAGACTTACATCAGATCCTATCATACATGCATTTGTATCAAGAAGGTAATGTGGGGTTTAGTTGCAGCAAGCCAGCTTTGACTCAGTGGCTATCATGTTCTATGACAACGAGAAACTTCTTTGAGGTGAGGCAGCGCACACGAGTCCACTAATCACCACATCAATACACTACTATGGATTCATCCTCATCTTCCTACGAGAAAGCCATCCATAGCACTCACACTTGTCTTGAGCATTTTAGAGTATCCACTTTAAGTTGTCTATGTACCACGTAAGCATCCAAGAAGTCCATAATCGAGGACACGGCTATTCGAATAGATCATGATAACCCTGCAGGGGTGTACTTCTTCACACACGCTCTCACCACTTATCACCATGTACACGTCATGTACCTCGGCAACCTTCAAGCGGAAGCCTGGCGAGGGTGTCGGCCACGACCTGACTAACCGCACAAGTCTCTTATCCAGGTTTATCGCCTATTCGGGTTCTGTCCGCAAGGAGATCCGGCCGGGGTGTCGCTCACGGCCCCAAACGATGTGAGCAGGGTTCCCAAGCCCACCATCCGGGTTCCACTTGGTTCCACTCGGCGTTCTGGGAACGGGGGTCCCCAGACTTGCCTGCCTGCGGCCTGCAGCGTGGCTCAAGGGGGCCCCAGCATGGCCCATCTTCATCAACACAAGACTCAAGACCCTCGCGAGGGGCCAAGCCTCGCGGGGCGGACGACACGGACCTTCCTCAGGCACGGCCTCGCCAGGCTGACTCGCGAGGAGGCGGAGAGATCAAGGCAGGGTACCTCGCGAGGTGCCCGTGACGCAAGCCATGACGACGCGGGGCGCCAGGCGGGTGCCAGCCCGCACAGCGTCCTCCTTTCCTCTTTGGTGCAAAGGGGGCAAGCGCAGCCGCGGAGTACCGAGGCATCAGGCAAAGGTTGCCATTTCAGTGCAACAAGACCAAGACCAGAAGGACTACGAGACGGAGGTCACCATGGAGCCCAAGACGGCGTCATCACCAGAGCTTTACGCAGGCGAAGACTACTTTTGTCAGGATAGTCGATACTTGTTGTCCCCCTTCAAATTAGCCCACCATTGTTGGCTCCCTTCCCGCTCAATATTTGGGAAGAGGACCAGGGCCTCTATAAATAGGACTAGCCACCCGCACAGCAAAGGGGGGAGTCGATTGGCTAAGAAGAAAGGGAGAGAGAGAGAAGGGCAGCTGAACTCCTCCTAGCAGTTCATCGCCCCATTCAAGAACAGACCCATGCGAGGCTGTTCTTCCTTGAATTGTTCATCATCATCAGCCCCAAGAGGCAATCCACCCACCACAAACTAGAGTAGGGTATTACACCACAACGGTGGCCCAAACTAGTATAAACCCTGTGTCTCTTGCGCTGTTCTTTCGTTAGTTAAGATCCTTGCGAGACGGAGAGGTAGAAGGCGTAATCTCAGCGCGCACCCCAGTGTTCGAACCTTAAGGGTCTGCCGAAACCCAAAATCCGACATTCGGCGCGCCAGGTAGGGGTGCACCGGAATTCGTCTTCCACCGCCCCGTTCTCCTCCGACCGTTGCATCCTTGTCCGACGCTCGTCGGCCCCGCGCCGAGCGCCGAGCCGCCATTGCTTCCCGCGTCGCCCAGATGGCGCCCGTCGACGGACGTCCTCATCGTTCCCCGTCACCCGCCATCAACGCCGCCACCGGCCCGGCGAGGGGTGAGCAGCAGGCGTCGTCTCAGCATCCATCCGTGCGCCAAGACGGCCACACCGCTACTCCATCGCTCGCACCAGCTGGTTCTTCGTCCCGTGCGCTCCGCACCCCCTTGGAGGCTCGAGCTGCGCTCCTCACGGCAAACGAGCTCCTATGCTACTGTCCCGTCGACGACGTCTACGAAGAGTGGCTTGACCGCGTCGCCGAGCTTGTCCGCGCCAGGGGGGGCTCTCCCGCACCGTCCGTTCCGCTGCGCCGCATCCTGCCCCGCGCGAGCAACGAAGCTCCGAGGGCGTACCAGCCGCCTCCTCTCCAAGAAGACACCGTGGCTCCAAGGCGCGAGGCCCCTGGGCGGGACCCGCTCCGTCAGGCGCCAGCGCAGCAAGAAAGGAGCTGCCAAGAAGTCCCACGCCCACAAGGAGCTGCCCGGGCGCTCCCTGCTCCGGCACGCCGCGACCCTGCTCCGGCTCCGGCACACCAAGACCCCGCGCTGCTCCTAGCTGCAGCATGTGGGGACCCATAAGACTGAGCTCTCCACCAGCCGAAGCCTGTCGTGGCCACCGCAGGCTGCCGTGCCTACACCACTGAGCTGCGTAGCGTCACGTGGCCCGGCAAGTTCAAGCCAGACCTGCCTCCTCGCTACGATGGCACGACTGACCCTGCCGAGTTCCTCTAGCTCTATGAGCTGGGCGTCGAAGCTGCCAACGGGGACGAGAAGGTCATGGCGAACTGGTTCCCCATGGCGCTCAAGGAAGGGGCCCGCACCTGGCTCCTGAATCTGGCTCCAGGCACGATCTCTTCCTGGGACCAGATGCGCACCCGCTTCATCGCCAACTTCCAAGGTACTCGCGACCGGCCACCCACCGTGAGCGACATGCGCCGCATCAAGCAACAACCTGGAGAGACCCGGCAAAAGTACATCCATCGCTTCAACAACACGCGCCTCAAGATCCAAGGTGTTCGAGGAGGCCATCATCTCGGCCTTCTTCGATGGTGTGCGCGACGTCAAGATGAAGGAGGAGCTGGCGATGCATGAAGACCTGTGCACCTCCCTGGAGCTGTTCAACTTGGCGACCAAGTGCGCCAGGGCTGAGGAAGGACGCCTCTCCCTCCTTGAGCTTCCTGCCGCAGACCCAGAAGAGAAGAAGCCCAAGGCCAAGGACGTGAAGCGCAAGGGGGATGTCGCGCTCGCGGCAGAACTAGACACCAAGCGGGGCAAAGATCTGCCTGAGTCCTCTAGGGGCGGCTGGTACTGTGTGTACCACGACCTCCACACCCACAACACCAATGAATGCCAAGACCTCCGCGCCGTGCGAGAAGGAAGGATCGGCCGTCGTCCCAAACGCGCCGATCGGGGCTACAGCCGAGGAGGAGGGAGAAACGCAGGACACTGGGAAGACCGCGGCCCGCGCCAAGGGTGGCGCGATCAACCTCGCAAGGATCGGTGGCGAGACCTGCCTCGCGAGGGGGACTGGAGGGATCAGCCTCGTGAGGATCGCCCACAGGGCCACGCAGGCCTCCCCCCACTGTCGCCTCAGCCAAGGAGAAACGAGGACCGCCACCAAGACGAAGGGGCTGGGGGCTTCTAGGAGCCACGTGCCATCGCCTGCATCCTGGGCGGAGCTCAAGCCCCAGCCTCACAACGCATCTTCAAGAAATTTGCCCGCGAAGTGAATGCAATCCACCCCAGGCTTGAGGCAACGCGCCCTCTCAGGTGGTCGGCCTGCTCCATCACATTCAGCTCAGCGGATCAACTCAAGTGCGCGGCCACAGCCGGGGTCCTCCCGATGCTTTGCTCCCCGGTCATCAGCAATGTGCTGGTCACCAAGACCCTCATCGACGATGGGGGAGGGCTCAACGTTCTGTCTGTGGAAACGTTCAACAATCTCCAAGTGCCCTACGACCAGCTTCAGCCAACCAGGCCCTTCTCCGGAATCACCGACGATTCCACGGTCCCGATTGGGCACGTCCGCCTCCTTGTCACCTTTGGGGCACGCGACAACTACCACACTGAGCTCATCGACTTTGACGTCGCCCACATCCGCCTGCCGTACAACGCCATCCTCGGGTACCCAGCGCTGGCCAAGTTCATGGCCATGACTCACCATGGCTACAACGTCCTCAAGATGCCAGGAAGTGGCGGAGTCATCACGGTGCCCTGTGAAGAGAAGGATGCAGTGTGTTCCCTGGAGCGAGCCTTTCAGGCCGCATCGCTGGAAGACCCGGATCGCGGAAGTAGGAGGCTTCCCGAGACCGCTCCCAAGAAGAAGAAGACGTCATCTGGACCAGCCCCTCGTGAGGCGGGCCCCTCAGGGCCCGCATCTGCCCAGGGGGAACCTCCTTCCATCGCATAGGAAAGCGCGCCCGGCGCCCTCCTCAGGCAGGGCTCGGGGGCTCTCCACTGGAGGGCCACCGACCTGGCCAAGGTCATGAGGGAGGCGCTTGGGCACCACATGGAGGCGTGTTACGAAGCACGTTTCCCTCAAGAAGTAGCAAGGCAAGGAAGGTCAGACCCATAGGAGTTCGTCGACGAGGTCATTCAAGAACTACAGGAATCAAGAATCATGAGGGGTTGCCGCCGTCTACCGGCTGTGGCTCCCCACCCAAGCGAGGATGGTAGGCTGCGCGTCTGCGTCGATGTACCAGAGCTCAACCAAGTCGCTACGACGGGGCGCCTCTGGCCCTCGCGAGTGGGGCGCTGCGGGGGTCCGCCCCATAGCTACGTTCGCATGCCTCACGGCTTGCCGAGTGCGGTTGCATCGTCCCAGCGCCTCATGAAGGGCATCATGGAGGCTCAAGAAGACAGGCGTTCCGCAGCCTTGGCGGAGATGGAGATGATTCGTGAAGGGCTACCAGCGCCTCCAGATCCTCCCGAGGCCCCTTGGCCTGGGGTCTCGTGAGGATCGGCTTCCACAGCCCGCCGAGTCTGCTACACTAAGACCCCTTTCGCCCTCGACACCCTCAGGTGACATTTTACAAGTTTCATTTCCAGCTGGGAGCCGATCGACTCCGACGGGCTGCATTATTCCCAAGCCGCGTGGGTCTGCCCAGCAGCATGTATCCCTTTTATTTCATGTCATTAGCTTGCTATGTTGGGAGCGCCCCTCGGGCTGCATCATCCCCTAGTCGCTCGGGCCAGGCCAAGTGGCATGTATCTCCCTTGCATTTATTTCTGGCTATGCATTTGCCCGTCATGCTTGATTACTTGATGCCCGTCCACGGCACCTCTTCTTCTCCATGTCGACCACTTGCACGTTAAAGGGGGGTACCTGAGCATCGCGACTCAGGGCTCTTACTGGCTTTCCAGCCCTCACCCTCTGGCTATGTCCACGGCATCGCGACCTGGCGTACCAGCGACGGCTGAGACAAGCTCGAGGGTCGGGAACCGAGGACGTAGAGTGCCGGCATCTAACCAAACTTGCAGGAACAGAGCACAAGTTAAGGCCCAGTGCCAGGCGCAACCCTCCTAGAGGTAGGGCCCCGTGAGTCCCGCGCTGGCTCACGGGTCCCCAGATACACCTCACCTAGCCCTACCGTGCCGGCCACGTGTCAGGGCGGGGCTGTACACGCCCCGGGGGCTCCTCCCGGAGGGGGGCCCCCTCCCACGTACCTATGGAAGCACCATGCTCCGTGCTGGCTGACGACACTGCCGAGGAGCGGCTATGCCCGTACACATGCGAAAGCGCTATGCTCTGCGCTGGTGATAAACAACTGAGGGTGGCCCCCGGGCCGCGACAACCTCAGTGAGCCCAGAGCTCAGTGTCTAGCCTCATCGCAATGCCTCTCCCCAGGAGCGCCGCGCGAGGGGGCTGGGCACGGGGGCTGCGCCTGGGTCACGCCCAGACGTACGCCACCCAGCCAGGCCCCTCGGGCCAGCGGAGCCAAGGTATGAAGGCCGTTTGAGCGTCAAGGGGACCCCTAAGCATCGCGACTCAGGGGCCTAACTGGTCCCGTAGCCCCTCACTCCCTAGTCCCGAAAGGCTAGCGCTGGGTGAGGCACGCGCGGGGCCGGGCTCTGCAGACGTAGAACGGTGGTTCCACTTGCATCTCACCTCATCACTTGTTGTTTGCGCGTCAAGGGGGACTCCTGAGCATCGCGACTCAGGAGCCTAACTGGCTCCGTAGCCCCTCACTCTTTTGGTCCCGTCCTGGTTTCCGGTCGGGGCTAATGCTGGGTGAGGTACGCGCGGAGTCGGGCTCTGCAGACATAGAACGGACGATCCACCTACATCACACCTCCCTACTTGTTGTTCGTGCACCAAGGGGGACTCCTGAGCATCGCGACTCAGGAGCCTAACTGTCTCCGTAGCCCCTCACTCCTTTGGTCCCGTCCTAGTTTCCGGTCGGGGCTAATGCTGGGTGAGGTACGCGCGGGGCCGGGCTCTGCCGGCGTAGAACACAAGCAAGTAGGGAAGAAAAGCATAAAATTCAAGGAACTTAAAAGCAAATATTACAGTCCATAATGTCTCAATACCAAACGCAAGTTTAAACGCCTCCCCGAGGCATGATGCATGTGCAGGAATTAAAAGCAGGACAGGAGCAGTAGCGGAGTCGCTTGGCGGCGGTACAGCAGCGCGGGCAGCCCCGCCTCATGGAGCGGCAGGACCGGAGGCATCCTGCTTTGACTCGATACTGAAGGCCCGGAACTTCCCCAGCAGAGCTTCAGCGTGACTGTCAGGACCCCGACTCAATGCCACATCGATCTAGCATGTAACACCTCATATCACTTTGCGGCCTCACGCACGGTATTCCCACGGGTGTCGCCTTACCTTAGCCCGGGACCGTTTGCGCCTTTTGGCACATGTATATGACAGTGTCGCTAGCATCCATATGATAAGGAGCCCGGGCTGACATGGCTAGTCGTAAACCCAAAGTGGCACAGACTTACAGGGACAGGCATCCATGACCCAGCATCAAACGTGTCGGTCATCAGCGAGTGAATCCAGGCTGTAGCACTGGGCTAGCAGGACTCCGGTGAACCGGGCTGTAGCGGGCTAACAGGACTCCAGTATTCATCGCGTGACATTTCCCCAAAGGGACAGACACAGGAACGAAGAAGGACACATGCCGGCCAGCCTAAGTGTTCCGGAGCAGTAGCAAGCTACCATGGCTCGGTGGAAACACTAGGAGACATTTCCCGGTAAGAGAGGCTACTAAAGATAAACAACTAGATGGTCAGATCCCACACATACCAAGCATTTCAATAACATACACACAATATGCTCGATATGTGCAAATACAACATGGCATCACAACATGACTCTACGACTCAAGTATTTATTCAATAAGCTCCGAGGAGTGAGATATTACAAATAGGGGTCTCACGACCCAACATTCAGAGCATACAAAACAAAGCACAAGCGGAAGCTATCATGTCTGAGTACAGACATCTATAAATGAAAAAGGCTGAGAAGCCTGACTATCTACCAAATCCTGCCGAGGCACAAGATCGTAGCTGAGGTAACAAGCTAAACGTCGAAGACCACGCGGAATTACTAGTGAGACTGAAGTCTCTCTGCAAAAACATAAAATAGGCAAACGTGAGTACAAATGTACCCAGCAAGACTTACATCAGAACTAACTACATATGCATCATTATCAACAAAGGGGTGGTGGGGTTTAACTGCAGCAAGCCAGCTTTGACTCGGTGGCTATCCTAAACTACGACTGCAAGCGACTCTTTTGAGGTGGCGCACACGAGTCCACATATTCACCATATCAATACACCACTATGGATCCGCTCCCGTCTCCCTACGAGAACGCCATCCATAGCACTCACGCTTATCTTGCATATTTTAGAGTATCCACTTTCACTTGTCTATGAACTGATATAAGCAACCCAGAAGTCCTTTACCGCGGACACGGCTATTCGAATAGATCATATTAACCCTGCAGGGGTGTACTTCTTCACACACGCTCTCACCACTTACCGCCGTTTACACGACATGTACTCGGCAACCTTCAAGCGGAAGCCCAACGTGGGTGTCGGCCACGGCCTGCCTAAACACTCAAGTCTCTAGTCCAGGTTTATCGCCTATTCGGGTTCCATCCATGAGGAGATCCGGCCGGAGTTTCGCTCACAGCCCCAAACGATGTGAACAGGGTTCCGTGACACCAAACGGGCGCCCGGTTTACCCGGCCACGTGCCTACCGCATCACAGCCCACCCCTACGGTCAGCGCTGCGCACGGCCTCCAGCATACTACAAACACCAGAAACTACTTGCAACTCCTGGACAGAGGACAAGGGTGAATAAGAAGTCGAGCGGGGTCATATTTCAGGGCCCAATGTATGGTAGTAGCTGAATCATGGATCACAAACACAGAACTCAGTTCCTGAGGACGGCTGCAATGAGACAACCCACCATGTACTCCTACATGGCCTCTCACCGCTACCTTTACCAAATCATGTTCACACACTTAGCTCACACACAGTAGGACATGTTCACACGCCTCTGATTCATCCCCGATGAATCAGACCTGACTCAACTCTAAGCAGTAGCAGGCATGACAACAAACATAAATGAGTAGGCACATCAGGGCTCAAACAACTCCTACTCATGCTAGTGGGTTTCATCTATTTACTGTGGCAATGACAGGTCATGCAAAGGATAAAGGGGTTCAGCTACCGCAGCAAGTAACAGATGAATCGATGTTGTCCTAATGCAGTAAAAGAGAGCAGGAGCGAGAGAGTGGGATTTTATCGGAATGAACAAGGGGGTTTTGCTTGCCTGGCACTTCTGAAGATAACATTGAGTCTTCATCAGTGTCAACGATCACATCATCGGTATCACGTCTATCGAGAGGGGACAAATACCGGCAACACAGAAGGGAACACAATCAATGCAATGCACAATATGATGCATGATCATGACATGGAAAAATGAATGTGTTTTGGGCTAATGCAACTAGCAACAGATTAAATGAAGTTGGTTTGAATACAAGATTCAAATTCAAACTCCATATGTGATTATTCAAATGCCATTTAATTGATTTGTGCTAAACAGCAGCTATAAGTTGTTCTAACATGCATGAAAATGGTGCAGATGGATTCCTTGAATTTTTCTGATAATTTTTCATATATAATTTATTTAATTTGGAGTTACGGTTAATTTTCTATGATTTATTGAAGTTTAGGACATTTTCTGAAAATAATAAATCATTTAGGAATTATTTAATTTCCAGAAAACATTTACTGCGTCAGCAGTGCGTCACCGTGATGTCAGCAGGTCAACAGACGCTGCTGCTGGTCAAACTTGACGTGTGGGGGCCACACGTCAGTGACACAGGGTTGTTTAACTCACTGATAGGTGGAACCGGTCAACGGCCACGTCAGCTAGGTCAACTCCGACGCGTGGGGCCACTGTGGTTAACTTAAACTAAACAGGGGGTTAACCGTGGTTAGTTAAGGGCGTGGGGCCCATATGTCATCGACACGCGACATTGACTAAACGTAATTAGCACCTAAACTAATAGTGCCACGTCAGCCACCGGAGACCAGCCGGCGGCGACCACAAGACACGGCGGGGGCACGCCGGACTTGCGCTAGAGGCGTCAGCTAGGCGCGCTGAGGGCACCAGGGGATGGCCCTTGCTCTCGCGCATCCAGAGGACCAAGTGGGAGGTCGTGGGGTCACCGGAACTCATGCCGGCGACGAGCTTTGGTGGCGATGGTGTTCGGTGGTGCTCGGGCGCGTCGCTACGGTGCATCAGTGAGCAAATGAAGAGGCTGGGCAGCACCTGCTAGACATGGGGAGCACTAAGAGCAGCACAGTGAGGCCAGGGGAGCACGGAGGCTATGCGTGCAGCGGCAATGGCGGACGGTGGCTTCGGTGCTCGTGGGGAACGGCGCTACGGCACGGAGGAGAGCATGATGAGTTAGGGGAGAAGGTCAGTGGCTCACGGCGATGACGAGGGGACGCTCGGCGAGGTCGGGGATGGTCCGGAGCCGACGAATTTGACGAAGATGGCCGGCGGTCCCGAGGTTGAAGAAGACAGCGAGGGCGGTGTTGCGGCACGTCTGGGGCCTTGTGGCTCGGTGGGGAGAAAGAGGGGGTCGAGGCGGAGCCTTTGAGCGCATCGGCGAGGCTAGGGGGTGGCGGTGGCCGCGAGGGAGCTCGTCGCTGGCGGCGGCTCCGTTCGGGCGAGTGAGAGAGAAATCCAGGGGAGAGGATGAGGGCGCGGGAGAGTGAGGGAGAGAGGCAGGGAGGTGCGTGGCGCTCCGTGGCGTGGATTAGGACGAAGGGCGGCCTCCAGCGCGAAGCAGGAGGTGGCGCGCGCGGCGGTGTCGCGGTGTCTGTCCTCCTGGCAGGGAGGAAGACGACAGGGGGGGTGGAGATGGGCTGGGCTGGCCAGGTGGGCCTGGCGGGCTGCAGAGGTAAGTCCAGGTAACTTCCTTCTCTCTCTCTCTCTTTTATTTCTATTTCAGTTCTGTTTTCTTTTATTTAATCTGTTTTGCCACTGTTTTGAAATAAAACAAATTCAAAGACAGTGACAAAATTCCCCTGAACATTTTATTTAGCACAATGGAATTATACCAAAGCACATAAAAATGTTTCAGGTTATTTGGAAATATATTCTATACAAGTTATGAATATAGTTCCAAATGCAAATAAAGTAATGATTTAAATTCAGTGCTCAAAATATTCCTCAAAAATGTTCATTATTTTTGGTTTGGTGCAAAACCCTTGCCAAAATATAACCAACATTATTTAAGGCCATTTTGAAAACATTGAATGCATTTTCCAGGGTTCTTTGCCCCTCTTTTATTTAAGTTTTTAAGGCTCCCAAAATTCCTCAGTTCAAGTTTCAGAAATTTAAATATGATGCGTGGATGAAGATGCAACTATTTACAAACAATATTCTAGGGCTGTGACAACTCACCCCCACTAACAAAAATCTCGTCCCGAGATTCAAGTGTAGGGTAAGACGATGGGGAACGCAACCTAACACAATCTTCACGATCCAGGTTGCACTTCATAAGAGCGTTGATTCGATCACCATCATTGTCTCGAAGTCTTGCTCTGAGAAATCCTGTCAACATAACATGGAGGGAAGGAAAACTCTAGAAGAATTAATCTTCTCAAAGAACGAACAACTCAGGATTAACTCACGGAATGAGACATAGAACCATCTCTCGGGTTGAGACACGAGATACACATCAAGAGGGGTGGAGAGAAACGGATGACGAAGGTTCACTAGGTGGACAACGATTCCACACCTAAGAAGGTGGTGAACGGTTGTCAACGTAGCGAGGAGTTGAGTTGCCATGATACCACAACGAGACACCTTCGGAACCGTGACTCGTAGATATCTCCCCTTAAGTGGCAAAAAGAATTACCTTTGATATAGAGATCATTGAGACTCTCTATATCAGCCTAAGGCAAATCACAGCAATCGATTGGCGGGGGTCGGTAGAATGGCATACTCAGACTTGGATGATGTGGATTACCTTGTTGAAGACAACGTAATGGATGATTTTGCTTATCACCGGAAATGGAAGAGACCCATGGTGGAATGGCACATTGGCGGTGCAAGCTGGGAACAAAATGCAAATGCTGGGAATGATTCTGGTAACTGGGGAAGAACCCAACAATGGAGAGTGAATTCACTGTTTGAAAAGATCATAGCATTGCCGAGGAAACTGAGAGGAATCCCAGTTAGTGCCGATGATAACTCGTAGCGCTTGTGCGTGCTCTCAAGAACTTGAGCATTTCCATATTCATCAAGGTTTTACCAACATCCGTGTCAAGGGTCCGGTAACACAACCTACTACCATGATGAATGGTGATGGAGGATGCAGATGCAAAGGAAGATAACACTTCTCAGATTTCATCTTAGCGGGGCCAAGGGAATAAAATCTGGATGATCGACCGAGAGACATTTAGCACTCCGCTTCTAATGTTCTCCTGGATGTGCTAGTATAACCCATTCATAGATATGGTTTGATATCTAAAACATCAAGTAAAAGGTCGGACTTCGGGAACACAAAAATCCATAGGGGCAACTAGAGAGTAAACCCTACGAAATCCCTATGGGGAGGTGGCCAACTTCATCAATCAAGATATTATAATAACAGGTCTTCCGGCTGGGTGTGTTGGCCACGACATCCACTTTACCGGTTATCGCGCGACCAATATTATAATTTTTTGGGAAATATTGTTGGGTTTCGTAGTAATTTCAAAAAAAATTCCTACGCGCACACAGGATCATGTGATGCATAGCAACGAGAGGAGAGTGTTGTCTACGTACCCAACGCAGACCGACTGCGGAAGCAATGACACGACGTAGAGGAAGTAGTCGTACGTCTTCACGATCCAACCGATCAAGCACCGAAACTACGGCACCTCCGAGTTCGAGCACACGTTCAGCTCGATGACGATCCCCGGACTCCGATCCAGCAAAGTGTCGGGGAAGAGTTTCGTCAGCACGACGGCGTGGTGACGATCTTGCTGAACTACAGCAGCAGGGCTTCGCCTAAACTCCGCTACAGTATTATCGAGGAATATGGTGGCAGGGGGCACCGCACACGGCTAAGGAATCGATCACGTGGATCAACTTGTGTCAACTTGTGTGTTTAGAGGTGCCCCTGCCTCCGTATATAAAGGAGTAGAGGGGGGAAGGCTGGCCGGCCATAGAGGGAGGCGCAGGAGAGTCCTACTCCCTCTGGGAGTAGGATTCCTCCCCCCAATCCTAGTCCAACTAGGATTCCTCGGAGGGGAAGGGAGAGAGGGGGGCCGGCCACCTTCTCCTAGTCCTAATAGGACTAGGGGAGGGGAAAGAGGCGCAGCCACCTTGGGCTGCCCCTTTCTCCTTTCCACTAAGGCCCATGATGGCCCATATGGCTCCCGGGGGGTTCCGGTAACCTCCCGGTAACCCGGTAAAATCCCGATTTCACCCGGAACACTTCCGATGTCCAAACATAGGCTTCCAATATATCAATCTTTATGTCTCGACCATTTTGAGACTCCTCGTCATGTCCGTGATCACATCCGGGACTCCGAACAACCTTCGGTACATCAAAAATGCATAAACTCATAATATAACTGTCATCGTAACCTTAAGCGTGCGGACACTACGGGTTCGAGAACAATGTAGACATGACCGAGACATGTCTCTGGTCAATAACCAATAGCGGGACCTGGATGCCCATATTGGCTCCTACATATTCTACGAAGATCTTTATCGGTCAGACCGCATAACAACATACGTTGTTCCCTTTGTCATCGGTATGTTACTTGCCCGAGATTCGATCGTCGGTATCCAATACCTAGTTCAATCTCGTTATCAGCAAGTCTCTTTACTCGTTCCGTAATACATCATCTCACAACTAACATATTAGTTGTAATGCTTGCAAGGCTTATGTGATGTGTATTACCGAGAGGGCCCAGAGATACCTCTCCAACAATCGGAGTGACAAATCCTAATCTCGAAATACGCCAACCCAACATCGACCATTGGAGACACCTGTAGTACTCCTTTATAATCACCCATTTACGTTGTGACGTTTGGTAGTACCCAAAGTGTTCCTCCGGTAAACGGGAGTTGCATAATCTCATAGTCGTAGGAACATGTATAAGTCATGAAGAAAGCAATAGCAACATACTAAACGATCAGGTGCTAAGCTAATGGAATGGGTCATGTCAATCAGATCATTCTACTAATGATGTGACCTCGTTAATCAAATAACAACTCATTGTTCATGGTTAGGAAACATAACCATCTTTGATTAACGAGCTAGTCAAGTAGAGGCATACTAGTGACACTCTGTTTGTCTATGTATTCACACATGTATTATGTTTCCGGAAAATACAATTCTAGCATGAATAATAAACATTTATCATGATTATAAGGAAATAAATAATAACTTTATGATTGCCTCTAGGGCATATTTCCTTCAGTCTCCCACTTGCACTAGAGTCAATAATCTAGATTACACTGTAATGAATCTAACACCCATGGAGCTTTGGTGCTGATCATGTTTTGCTCGTGGAAGAGGCTTAGTCAACGGGTCTGCAATATTCAGATCCGTATGTATCTTGCAAATCTCTATGTCTCCCACCTGGACTAGATCCCGGATGGAGTTGAAGCGTCTCTTGATGTGTTTGGTCCTTTTGTGAAATCTGGATTCCTTTGCCAAGGCAATTGCACCAGTATTGTCACAAAAGATTTTCATTGGACCCGATGCACTAGGTATGACACCTAGATCGGATATGAACTCCTTCATCCAGACTCCTTTATTTGCTGCTTCCGAAGCAGCTATGTATTCCGCTTCACATGTAGATCCCGCTACGACGCTTTGTTTAGAACTGCACCAACTGACAGCTCCACCGTTTAATGTAAACACGTATCCGGTTTGCGATTTAGAATCGTCCGGATCAGTGTCAAAGCTTGCATCAACGTAACCTTTTACGATGAGCTCTTTGTCACTTCCATATACGAGAAACATATCCTTAGTCCTTTTCAGGTATTTCAGGATGTTCTTGACCGCTGTCCAGTGATCCATTCCTGGATTACTTTGGTACCTCCCTGCTAAACTTATAGCAAGGCACACATCAGGTCTGGTACACAGCATTGCATACATGATAGAGCCTATGGCTGATGCATAGGGAACATCTTTCATATTCTCTCTATCTTCTGTAGTGGTCGGGCATTGAGTCTTACTCAATTTTACACCTTGTAACACAGGCAAGAACCCTTTCTTTGCTTGATCCATTTTAAATTTCTTCAAAATTTTGTCAAGGTATGTGCTTTGTGAAAGTCCAATTAAGCGTCTTGATCTGTCTCTATAGATCTTAATGCCTAATATGTAAGCAGCTTCACCGAGGTCTTTCATTGAAAAACTTTTATTCAAGTATCCCTTTATGCTATCCAGAAATTCTATATCATTTCCAATCAGTAATATGTCATCCACATATAATATCAGAAATGCTACAGAGCTCCCACTCACTTTCTTGTAAATACAGGCTTCTCCAAAAGTCTGTATAAAACCAAATGCTTTGATCACACTATCAAAACGTTTATTCCAACTCCGAGAGGCTTGCACCAGTCCATAAATGGATCGCTGGAGCTTGCACACTTTGTTAGCTCCCTTTGGATCGACAAAACCTTCTGGTTGCATCATATACAACTCTTCTTCCAGGAATCCATTCAGGAATGCAGTTTTGACATCCATTTGCCAAATTTCATAATCATAAAATGCGGCAATTGCTAACATGATTCGGACGGACTTAAGCATCGCTACGGGTGAGAAGGTCTCATCGTAGTCAATTCCTTGAACTTGCCGAAAACCTCTTGCGACAAGTCGAGCTTTGTAGACAGTAACATTACCATCAGCGTCAGTCTTCTTCTTAAAGATCCATTTATTCTCAATCGCTTGCCGATCATCGGGCAAGTCAACCAAAGTCCATACTTTGTTCTCATACATGGATCCCATCTCAGATTTCATGGCTTCTAGCCACTTTGCGGAATCTGGGCTCACCATCGCTTCTTCATAGTTCGTAGGTTCATCATGATCTAGTAGCATGACCTCCAGAACAGGATTACCGTACCACTCTGGTGCGGATCTTACTCTGGTTGATCTACGAAGTTCAGTAGTATCTTGATCTGAAGTTTCATGATCATTATCATTGGCTTCCTCACTAACTGGTGTAGGTGTCACTGAAACAGTTTTCTGTGATGAACTACTTTCCAGTAAGGGAGCAGGTACAGTTACCTCGTCAAGTTCTACTTTCCTCCCACTCACTTCTTTTGAGAGAAACTCCTTCTCTAGAAATGATCCATTCTTAGCAACAAATGTTTTGCCTTCGGATCTGTGATAGAAGGTGTACCCAACAGTTTCCTTTGGGTATCCTATGAATACACATTTCTCCGATTTGGGTTCGAGCTTATCAGGTTGAAGCTTTTTCACATAAGCATCGCAGCCCCAAACTTTAAGAAACGACAACTTTGGTTTTTTGCCAAACCATAGTTCATAAGGCGTCGTCTCAACGGATTTTGATGGTGCCCTTTTTAACGTGAATGCGGCCGTCTCTAAAGCATATCCCCAAAATGATAGCGGTAAATCTGTAAGAGACATCATAGATCGCACCATATCTAGTAAAGTACGATTACGACGTTCGGACACACCATTACGCTGTGGTGTTCCGGGGGGCGTGAGTTGCGAAACTATTCCACAGTTTTTCAAATGTACACCAAACTCGTAACTCAAATATTCTCCTCCACGATCAGATCGTAGAAACTTTATTTTCTTGTTACGATGATTTTCAACTTCACTCTGAAATTCTTTGAACTTTTCAAATGTTTCAGACTTATGCTTCATTAAGTAGATATATCCATATCTGCTCAAATCATCTGTGAAGGTGAGAAAATAGCGATATCCGCCACGAGCCTCAATATTCATCGGACCACATACATCGGTATGTATGATTTCCAACAAATCTGTTGCTCTCTCCATAGTACCGGAGAACGGTGTTTTAGTCATCTTGCCCATGAGGCACGGTTCGCAAGTACCAAGTGATTCATAATCAAGTGGTTCCAAAAGTCCATTAGTATGGAGTTTCTTCATGCGTTTTACACCGATATGACCTAAACGACAGTGCCACAAATAAGTTGCACTTTCATTATCAACTCTGTATCTTTTGGTTTCAACATTATGAATATGTGTATTACTACTATCGAGATTTAGTAAGAATAGACCACTCTTCAAGGGTGCATGACCATAAAAGATATTACTCATATAAATAGAACAACCATTATTCTCTGATTTAAATGAATAGCCGTCTCGCATTAAACAAGATCCAGATATAATGTTCATGCTCAACGCTGGCACCAAATAACAATTATTTAGGTCTAATATTAATCCCGAAGGTAGATGTAGAGGTAGCGTGCCGACCGCGATCACATCGACTTTGGAACCGTTTCCCACGCGCATCGTCACCTCGTCCTTTGCCAGTGCCCGCTTATTCTGTAGTCCCTGTTTCGAGTTGCAAATATTAGCAACAGAACCAGTATCAAATACCCAGGTGCTACTGCGAGCATTGGTAAGGTACACATCAATAACATGTATATCACATATACCTTTGTTCACCTTGCCATCCTTCTTATCCGCCAAATACTTGGGGCAGTTCCGCTTCCAGTGACCAGTCTGCTTGCAGTAGAAGCACTCAGTTTCAGGCTTAGGTCTAGACTTGGGTTTCTTCTCTTGAGCAGCAACTTGCTTGCCGTTCTTTTTGAAGTTCCCCTTTTTCTTCCCTTTTCCCTTTTTCTTGAAACTAGTGGTCTTGTTAACCATCAACACTTGATGCTCCTTCTTGATTTCTACCTCCGCAGCTTTTAGCATTGCGAAGAGCTCGGGAATAGTCTTGTTCATCCCTTGCATATTATAGTTCATCACGAAGCTCTTGTAGCTTGGTGGCAGTGATTGGAGAATTCTGTCAATGACGCAATCATCTGGAAGATTAACTCCCAATTGAATCAAGTGATTATTATACCCAGACATTTTGAGTATATGCTCACTGACAGAACTGTTCTCTTCCATCTTGCAGCTATAGAACTTATTGGAGACTTCATATCTCTCAATCCGGGCATTTGCTTGAAATATTAACTTCAACTCCTGGAACATCTCATATGCTCCATGACGTTCAAAACGTCGTTGAAGTCCCGATTCTAAGCCGTAAAGCATGACACACTGAACTATCGAGTAGTCATCAGCTTTGCTCTGCCAGACGTTCATAACATCTGGCGTTGCTCCAGCAGCAGGCCTGGCACCCAGCGGTGCTTCCAGGACGTAATTCTTCTATGCAGCAATGAGGATAATCCTCAAGTTACGGACCCAGTCCGTGTAATTGCTACCATCATCTTTCAACTTTGCTTTCTCAAGGAACGCATTAAAATTTAACGGAACAACAGCACGAGCCATCTATCTACAATCAACATAAACAAGCAAGATACTATCAGGGACTAAGTTCATGATAAATTTTAAGTTCAATTAATCATATTATTAAAGAACTCCCACTTAGATAGACATCCCTCTAATCCTCTAAGTGATCACGTGATCCAAATCAACTAAACCATGTCCGATCATCACGTGAGATGGAGTAGTTTCATCGGTGAACATCATTATGTTGATCATATCTACTATATGATTCACGCTCGACCTTTCGGTCTCCGTGTTCCGAGGCCATATCTGCATATGCTAGGCTCGTCAAGTTTAACCTGAGTATTCTGCGTGCGCAACTGTTTCGCACCCGTTGTATTTGAACGTAGAGCCTATCACACCCGATCATCACGTGGTGTCTCAGCACGAAGAACTTTTGCAACGGTGCATACTCAGGGAGAACACTTCTTGATAATTTAGTGAGAGATCATCTTATAATGCTACCGTCAATCAAAGCAAGATAAGATGCATAAAAAGATAAACATCACATGCAATCAATATAAGTGATATGATATGG
The DNA here is from genome assembly GCF_002162155.2 of Triticum dicoccoides. NCBI lineage: Eukaryota > Viridiplantae > Streptophyta > Magnoliopsida > Poales > Poaceae > Triticum > Triticum dicoccoides. The sequence continues at coordinate 346,652,620 of NC_041390.1, read as the reverse complement.
CTATCATTATCTTGTGCTTGTGATCTCCATCTCCGAAGCACCGTCATGATCACCATCGTCACCGGCGCGACACCTTGATCTCCATCGTAGCATCGTTGTCGTCTCGCCAATCTTATGCTTCCACGACTATCACTACCGTTTAGTAATAAAGTAAAGCATTACATCGCGATTGCATTGCATACAATAAAGCGACAACCATATGGCTCCTGCCAGTTGCCGATAACTTGGTTACAAAACATGATCATCTCATACAATAAAATTCAGCATCATGCCTTGACCATATCACATCACAACATGCCCTGCAAAAACAAGTTAGACGTCCTCTACTTTGTTGTTGCATGTTTTACGTGGCTGCTACGGGCTTAAGTAAGAACCAATCTCACCTACGCATCAAAACCACAACGATAGTTTGTCAAATAGACTCCGTTTTAACCTTCGCAAGGACCGGGCGTAGCCATACTTGGTTCAACTAAAGTTGGAGAGGCAGTCGCCCGCAAGCCATCTCTGTGCAAAGCACGTCGAGGGAATCGGTCTCGCGTAAGCGTACGCGTAAGGTTGGTCCGGGTCGTCTCGTCCAACAATACCGCTGAACCAAAATATGACATGTTGGTAGGCAGTATGACTTGTATCGTCCACAACTCACTTGTGTTCTACTCGTGCATATAACATCAACATCATTAACCTAGGCTCGGATGCCACTGTTGGGTTTCGTAGTAATTTCAAAAAAATTTCCTACGCGCACACAGGATCATGTGATGCATAGAAACGAGAGGAGAGTGTTGTCTACGTACCCAACGCAGACCGACTGCGGAAGCAATGACACGACGTAGAGGAAGTAGTCGTACGTCTTCACGATCCAACCGATCAAGCACCGAAACTACGGCACCTCCGAGTTCGAGCACACGTTCAGCTCGATGACGATCCCCGGACTCCGATCCAGCAAAGTGTCGGGGAAGAGTTTCGTCAGCACGACGGCGTGGTGACGATCTTGCTGAACTACAGCAGCAGGGCTTCGCCTAAACTCCGCTACAGTATTATCGAGGAATATGGTGGCAGGGGGCACCGCACACGGCTAAGGAATCGATCACGTGGATCAACTTGTGTCAACTTGTGTGTTTAGAGGTGCCCCTGCCTCCGTATATAAAGGAGTAGAGGGGGGAAGGCTGGCCGGCCATAGAGGGAGGCGCAGGAGAGTCCTACTCCCTCTGGGAGTAGGATTCCTCCCCCCAATCCTAGTCCAACTAGGATTCCTCGGAGGGGAAGGGAGAGAGGGGGGCCGGCCACCTTCTCCTAGTCCTAATAGGACTAGGGGAGGGGAAAGAGGCGCAGCCACCTTGGGCTGCCCCTTTCTCCTTTCCACTAAGGCCCATGATGGCCCATATGGCTCCCGGGGGGTTCCGGTAACCTCCCGGTAACCCGGTAAAATCCCGATTTCACCCGGAACACTTCCGATGTCCAAACATAGGCTTCCAATATATCAATCTGTACGTCTCGACCATTTTGAGACTCCTCGTCATGTCCGTGATCACATCCGGGACTCCGAACAACCTTCGGTACATCAAAAATGCATAAACTCATAATATAACTGTCATCGTAACCTTAAGCGTGCGGACCCTACGGGTTCGAGAACAATGTAGACATGACCGAGACATGTCTCTGGTCAATAACCAATAGCGGGACCTGGATGCCCATATTGGCTCCTACATATTCTACGAAGATCTTTATCGGTCAGACCGCATAACAACATACGTTGTTCCCTTTGTCATCGGTATGTTACTTGCCCGAGATTCGATCGTCGGTATCCAATACCTAGTTCAATCTCGTTATCAGCAAGTCTCTTTACTCGTTCCGTAATACATCATCTCACAACTAACATATTAGTTGTAATGCTTGCAAGGCTTATGTGATGTGTATTACCGAGAGGGCCCAGAGATACCTCTCCAACAATCGGAGTGACAAATCCTAATCTCGAAATACGCCAACCCAACATCGACCATTGGAGACACCTGTAGTACTCCTTTATAATCACCCATTTACGTTGTGACGTTTGGTAGTACCCAAAGTGTTCCTCCGGTAAACGGGAGTTGCATAATCTCATAGTCGTAGGAACATGTATAAGTCATGAAGAAAGCAATAGCAACATACTAAACGATCAGGTGCTAAGCTAATGGAATGGGTCATGTCAATCAGATCATTCTACTAATGATGTGACCTCGTTAATCAAATAACAACTCATTGTTCATGGTTAGGAAACATAACCATCTTTGATTAACGAGCTAGTCAAGTAGAGGCATACTAGTGACACTCTGTTTGTCTATGTATTCACACATGTATTATGTTTCCGGAAAATACAATTCTAGCATGAATAATAAACATTTATCATGATTATAAGGAAATAAATAATAACTTTATTATTGCCTCTAGGGCATATTTCCTTCAAATATTCCAACCATCATATCTGCCTGAGATTCAGATCTGGTTGGTGTCAGGATATTCCAGACTCATCGAGTCTAGGAAGAAAAAAGAAAGTTTGCAACACAAATCGATGAGATGACATTGCGGGATTCTCGGGAGATGAACTACGATAGCAAGCTCCAAAACATGAGCTGGTTCTGCTACAAACATGTGAACACGTTGTCCCAGACAAGCATGCCCACATGGTAGTCTTACAATAAAACACTACCGAGTTCTGGTTGGGAACCATCAGCGAGGATATCGAAGTTTTGTACAAATCCGTCTGGTACCTTCGGGACTAGCACTTAGAACTTATTAATCTTGAACAAATCAATCGGTGGCTTGGTGTGCTAGGGATACATATAGAATGGAGGTTGCAAGTCTCCAGACCACAGAATACTTCGCACGTATGCATGACTGATTTGGGATGATTCCAAAGGAAACAACATTGACTTTCTCGAATCCACGGCGGCAACTTGCATCAAATGCACATGAACTGGAGGAAGTCACTTCTTACATCCGAACATATGCTTCATGAGCTAGCATGAACAAATGCTTTCAAAAGTTTCCAACACTAGCTTAATGTTCAGCAAAATTATGGAGAAGACAAGGATGTTGTCAATGGGCACAACAACAATTCATCCGGGTTTCCTTTTAAAAGGAATTCCATAGTTAAGTGAACATGGTGATAGCATTGGTCAGACCAAAGATGTAATGGTGTATGCTCGAGGGATCAACCACGAATAAGACAACATTACGAGCATCGTTGGTACTGATTTGACTTGACGATGGCCCACACTCAAATCAAAGGATTGATAAGACAATAGGTCCAACAACTGATCACAGGGACCAATCGATGAAGATATCATCTTTCTTCAACACACACTACACGAGGATATCCCTTTGGAACGAACTAAGTCAGGCAAGCTTTTATCTTCCAACTCTCCAAGTTGTTGTCTAGCTTAACCAACTAGCTCAGGGATATCTAACACCGATTCTTGGAGAGAAAGTGGTTCACAAGAAACCAACTTGATCACGAGCTCAACATAACAGTCAGGTGACAGCCTGGTGATACTTTCGAGAAGATATTCGGAAAATCACGAACCACCGATATGTTACTAAGCTCGAGAACAATCTCGCTTTTGAGGGCAAGACGATATGATCTAATGAGTGAGGACTTGACAAAATCCTAACTCATCAATCGAAGTGTGCACCAGGAAGATGGACAAGGTAGCACGATCAATCTTAGAAGGATGATTCAAAAACCAACACGCTAAGAATGAAATTATTGTCCTTTAACTACCAAGCAATGAGGTTGCTGGGAGTATTGATTTCACACACCACGATCCACTTGTCGGCATTCCGGTTACAATAACACAGGAACCGAGGAATGAACAGTGATGGCAAGAAGTATCACTGTACCAAGAGTTCATGCGATGGTGTGCAATTTCTATAACAATCCCGATATAAAGATGGTAATACTCCAAGGTAGAACAGAGCAAAAGCTGAATTGGCATTTTGATCTGCGGAGCACAACTTCTTTGACCCGATCCTGGATATGGATGAGGTACTGGAGTTTGTTTCTCCTAGTCATTCAAGACAGAATGGCTTGACGGACCACAAGAGTAATAGGCCTCGATACACGAATGCACGCATACTCTTGACTATCAATTGACAGACGAAGGTCAGTAGACAACTAAAGCGGGACAACTCAAAGGAACATATAACTTTCTGAGTTGTGGATGCATAGATTAGTATGTCGAATCAGGTTCAACAGGTTTCTTCCGGATAATCCATGCGGGAAGGTGGAACTGGCAGAGTCATAACATAGAATCGAGAACTCATCAAGAGTTCTAGTTGTGATCTTTTGGTTCAAAGAACTTCTGCCATAAACGCTTCATAGTATTTGGAAGAAGGAAAAATACCATGGACCTCGAGGACTAATGCAAAAGTTACTAATATCCTAAAGGAACTAGCAAACCCTATCAACATGAAGTAAGTAGTGTGAATCTCGGGTTCAGAACCCAGGAGTAGAATGCCTACTTCTAAGTAGCATCACGGGATGCTTTCGAGAATGATGGCCAGAATCATCACACTGGAAACACAAATCATGGCTAAATTACTAGATGATCCCCTAGGACACCTAGGGTCATAATAATATCTCCAACATATTTGTCGAGGCAACAGAGTACCTCAACTCACCGATTAGTGTGGTTAATCTGGCCCAAAGGAACATTGAAACGGGAATAAAGGATTTGCAAATGCATCAGACTACTTAGAAACCTGGGATGACTCGGACAGCATAACGGCTGTAAATGCTCAGAAGAGATTTGAGACATTCACAAAATGGTGGCATAACCACTCAGATGCACAATATCAAGGTTTCGAGATCAACAATTAGCATATGGAAGTAGTAGGAACTGAACTGAGACTTAAATCCAACAATCTTATAAGTCCACTGATTAGCAACACGTGATCCTAATAGAAAGAAGAGATAGCCTAGTTCTTAATCCCCGTAGAAGAGAAGATGATGACTCAGATCAGAAGGCCATGAGGTATAAGGAGTAAAAAGAGCCTTACGTTCCATCCCACAATCAATTCCCCTACATATAACTAAAGAATTTCTAGACTCAACTTCGACCAGTTTGGCTTGGTAATCCTACAGGCAGTCAAGCTCTGATACCAACGCTGTCAGGACCCCGACTCAATGCCACATCGATCTAGCATGTAACACCTCATATCACTTTGCGGCCTCACGCACGGTATTCCCACGGGTGTCGCCTTACCTTAGCCCGGGACCGTTTGCGCCTTTTGGCACACGTATATGACAGTGTCGCTAGCATCCATATGATAAGGAGCCCGGGCTGACATGGCTAGTCGTAAACCCAAAGTGGCACAGACTTACAGGGACAGGCATCCATGACCTAGCATCGAACGTGTCGGTCATCAGCGAGTGAATCCAGGCTGTAGCACTGGGCTAGCAGGACTCCGGTGAACCGGGCTGTAGCGGGCTAACAGGACTCCAGTATTCATCGCGTGACATTTCCCCAAAGGGACAGACACAGGAACGAAGAAGGACACATGCCGGCCAGCCTAAGTGTTCCGGAGCAGTAACAAGCTACCATGGCTCGGTGGAAACACTAGGAGACATTTCCCGGTAAGAGAGGCTACTAAAGATAAACAACTAGATGGTCAGATCCCACACATACCAAGCATTTCAATAACATACACACAATATGCTCGATATGTGCAAATACAACATGGCATCACAACATGACTCTACGACTCAAGTATTTATTCAATAGGCTCCGAGGAGTGAGATATTACAAACAGGGGTCTCACGACCCAACATTCAGAGCATACAAAACAAAGCACAAGCGGAAGCTATCATGTCTGAGTACAGACATCTATAAATGAAAAAGGCTGAGAAGCCTGACTATCTACGAAATCCTGCCGAGGCACAAGATCATAGCTGAGGTAACAAGCTAAACGTCGAAGACCACGCGGAATTACTAGTGAGACTGAAGTCTCTCTGCAAAAACATAAAATAGGCAAACGTGAGTACAAATGTACCCAGCAAGACTTACATCAGAACTAACTACATATGCATCATTATCAACAAAGGGGTGGTGGGGTTTAACTGCAGCAAGCCAGCTTTGACTCGGTGGCTATCCTAAACTACGACTGCAAGCGACTCTTTTGAGGTGGCGCACACGAGTCCACATATTCACCATATCAATACACCACTATGGATCCGCTCCCGTCTCCCTACGAGAACGCCATCCATAGCACTCACGCTTATCTTGCGTATTTTAGAGTATCCACTTTCACTTGTCTATGAACTGATATAAGCAACCCAGAAGTCCTTTACCGCGGACATGGCTATTCGAATAGATCATATTAACCCTGCAGGGGTGTACTTCTTCACACACGCTCTCACCACTTACCACCGTTTACACGACATGTACTCGGCAACCTTCAAGCGGAAGCCCAACGTGGGTGTCGGCCACGTCCTGCCTAAACACTCAAGTCTCTAGTCCAGGTTTATCGCCTATTCGGGTTCCATCCATGAGGAGATCCGGCCGGAGTTTCGCTCACAGCCCCAAACGATGTGAACAGGGTTCCGTGACACCAAACGGGCGCCCGGTTTACCCGGCCACGTGCCTACCGCATCACAGCCCACCCCTACGGTCAGCGCTGTGCACGGCCTCCAGCATACTACAAACACCAGAAACTACTTGCAACTCCTGGACAGAGGACAAGGGTGATTAAGAAGCCGAGAGGGTCCATTGGTTTCGGGCCCAATGCGTGGTAGTAGCTGAATCATGGATCACAAACACAGAACTCAGTTCCTGAGGACGGCTGCAATGAGACAACCCACAATGTACTCCTACATGGCCTCTCACCGCTACCTTTACCAAATCGTGTTCACACACTTAGCTCACACACAGTAGGACATGTTCACACACCTCTGATTCATCCCCGATGAATCAGACCTGACTCAACTCTAAGCAGTAGCAGGCATGACAAACAAACATGAATGAGTAGGCACAACAGGGCTCAAACAACTCCTACTCATGCTAGTGGGTTTCATCTATTTACTGTGGAATGACAGGTCATGCAAAGGATAAAGGGGTTCAGCTACCGCAGCAAGTAACAGATGAATCGATGTTGTCCTAATGCAGTAAAAGAGAGCAGGAGCGAGAGAGTGGGATTTTATCGGAATGAACAAGGGGGTTTTGCTTGCCTGGCACTTCTGAAGATAACATTGAGTCTTCATCAGTGTCAACGATCACATCATCGGTATCACGTCTATCGAGAGGGGACAAATACCGGCAACACAGAAGGGAACACAATCAATGCAATGCACAATATGATGCATGATCATGACATGGCAAAATGAATGTGTTTTGGGCTAATGCAACTAGCAACAGATTAAATGAAGTTGGTTTGAATACAAGATTCAAATTCAAACTCCATATGTGATTATTCAAATGCCATTTAATTGATTTGTGCTAAACAGCAGCTAGAAGTTGTTCTAACATGCATGAAAATGGTACAGATGGATTCCTTGAATTTTTCTGATAATTTTTCATATATAATTTATTTAATTTGGAGTTACGGTTAATTTTCTATGATTTATTGAAGTTTAGGACATTTTCTGAAAATAATAAATCATTTAGGAATTATTTAATTTCCTGAAAACATTTACTGCGTCAGCAGTGCGTCACCGTGATGTCAGCAGGTCAACAGACGCTGCTGCTGGTCAAACCTGACGTGTGGGGGCCACACGTCAGTGACACAGGGTTGTTTAACTCACTGACAGGTGGGACCGGTCAACGGCCACGTCAGCTAGGTCAACTCCGACGCGTGGGGCCACTCTGCTTAACTTAAACTAAACAGGGGGTTAACCATGGTTAGTTAAGGGCGTGGGGCCCATATGTCATCGACACGCGACATTGACTAAACGCAATTAGCACCTAAACTAATGGTGCCACGTCAGCCACCGGAGACCAGCCGGCGGCGACCACAAGACACGGCGGGGGCACGCCGGACTTGCGCTAGAGGCGTCAGCTAGGCGCGCTGAGGGCACCAAGGGATGGCCCTTGCTCTCGCGCATCCAGAGGACCAAGTGGGAGGTCGTGGGGTCGCCGGAACTCATGCCGGCGACGAGTTTTGGCGGCGATGGTGTTCGGTGGTGCTCGGGCGCGTCGCTACGGTGCATCAGTGAGCAAATGAAGAGGCTGGGCAGCACCTGCTAGACATGGGGAGCACTAAGAGCAGCATAGTGAGGCCAGGGGAGCACGGAGGCTATGCGTGCAGCGGCAATGGAGGACGGTGGCTTCGGTGCTCGTGGGGAACGGCGCTACGGCACGGAGGAGAGCATGATGAGTTAGGGGAGAAGGTCAGTGGCTCACGGCAATGACGAGGGGACGCTCGGCGAGGTCGGGGATGGTCCGGAGCCGACGAATTTGACGAAGATGGCCGGCGGTCCCGAGGTTGAAGAAGACAGCGAGGGCGGTGCTGCGGCACGTCCGGGGCCTTGTGGCTCGGTGGGGAGAAAGAGGGGGTCGAGGCGGAGCCTTTGAGCGCATCGGCGAGGCTAGGGGGTGGCGGTGGCCGCGAGGGAGCTTGTCGGTGGCGGCGGCTCCGTTCGGGCGAGTGAGAGAGAAATCCAGGGGAGAGGATGAGGGCGCGGGAGAGTGAGGGAGAGAGGCAGGGAGGTGCGTGGCGCTCCGTGGCGTGGATTAGGACGAAGGGCGGCCTCCAGCACGAAGCAGGAGGTGGCGCGCGCGGCGGCGTCGCGGTGTCTGTCCTCCTGGCAGGGAGGAAGACGACAGGGGGGGTGGAGATGGGCTGGGCTGGCCAGGTGGGCCTGGTGGGCTGCAGAGGTAAGTCCAGGTAACTTCCTTCTCTCTCTCTCTTTTATTTCTATTTCAGTTCTGTTTTCTTTTATTTAATCTGTTTTGCCACTGTTTTGAAATAAAACAAATTCAAAGACAGTGACAAAATTCCCCTGAACATTTTATTTAGCACAATGGAATTATACCAAAGCACATAAAAATGTTTCAGGTTATTTGGAAATATATTCTATACAAGTTATGAATATAGTTCCAAATGCAAATAAAGTAATGATTTAAATTCAGTGCTCAAAATATTCCTCAAAAATGTTCATTATTTTTGGTTTGGTGCAAAACCCTTGCCAAAATATAACCAACATTATTTAAGGCCATTTTGAAAACATTGAATGCATTTTCCAGGGTTCTTTGCCCCTCTTTTATTTAAGTTTTTGAGGCTCCCAAAATTCCTCAGTTCAAGTTTCAGAAATTTAAATATGATGCCTGGATGAAGATGCAACTATTTACAAACAATATTCTAGGGCTGTGACAGTGACCCTTCACGGCCTCGGCAGCGGCGGCAGCACCCTCGCCGCTTACTGGCTCCAACAGGCTATCAAGGTCGGAGCAGGAGTCGCGAAGGTAGATGTGGGTGAAGACCTGTGTCAGTGCAGCAGAACACAGGACACGCGCCTCGGCCTCGGCTGTGGGGCCAAGGCCAAGGGCGACATCCTCAAGAGCACGAACCAGGAAGGGAAGCAGCTTGGCAGGGCCGTCCTCCGCGCCGGCCAGCGGGCTCTCCAGGCCAATGGCATAGAGCATCTTCAGCGAAGCACGAGCCTTCTTCTCCATGTCTGCGAAGGCCACGCGATCCTCGGCAAGAACCTGGGCCTTCTTGTCCAGGTCGACCTTCGTCGCCTGCAACTCCTCCCCCAGTGCACCCAAGCGGAAACGGCGCTTCTTGAGCTTGGCCTCCCGGCCCTCGATCGCCGCTTCACGGGGCCTTCGTGCCTTCTTCTTGCTCCTGGCGCAGACGAACCTCTTTCGCGAGCTGGTCCCGCAGGCCTTGCAGCTCGTCCTCCAGCGCCTTGCAACGATTGCGGACTTCAACCACCTCACCCAGGGCCGTGTCACGGGCGGCCTTCGTCTCAAGGACGGCCTGCCTCTCCTTGTCGCAGGCCGTCGAGGCCTGCACCAGCGCTGCCCGGATCGAGGTGTCGGAGAGAACCCATCCTGAAGCTAGGTCCAAGCGCCCGGCCACCAAGCGAGGGTCGGCGAGAAGATTTTGCCGCAGCCGGTCCAGTCCAGCAATAGCACGCTCCAGGATGGCAGGAGAGGTTGGAGAAACAACAGTCGGCGGAACGGGGGAAGAAGGCGATGACGGCAAGACCACAGCATCCTGAGGTGGAGCCTGCTGCGCCCCAGCGTCTGTGGTGGCGGCAGTGGGCAAAGGCACCGCAGGAGTCACTTGGGGCATGGGGGCTGAGCTCGTCCCAGCCAGCTCGGCCAGGCCTCGCGAGGACGACCGGGCAGGAGAGGCCCGCGCACCACGGTCACCCTCCTCCACAGGCGGCGGCGCTGCCGCGGATGGAGCCCCAGGAGCCCCCTTCGGCTTATTCGCCGCGGGCGCCAGCCTATTCAAGAAATGCGAACGTCAAGCCTCGGCAGCGGAACAAGAAATAAAGACAAGGGTCATGCACTTACGGGTCGTCGCCGGTGAGCTCGAGCAGCCTCCGGCCAAACTTGAAGCCCGACAGCCGGCTGGAAGGGTCAACCTCGGGAGCAGAAGGCGCGTCTGTAGACTGCCTCGGGGCCGGGGCGGACCCGCGGGAGATCAGCCCGGTCCTGTCCTTCTTCGGGATCAGGGGCAGGCTCCCGCTGGCCTGCTCGTCTCCATCCTCGTCATCATCGCTCAAAGGAAGGCGGAGACTGCGAGGCCTGCGCCGGGGGAGGGGAGCCTTCGACTCTCCGTCGGTCGCCTCAGAGTCAGGCCCCTTTTCCCGCTCCTCTTCGTCCTCCTCTTTGCTGGAGTCACCGGAGGGCACGTCCACCAGTCCCCCGGAAGCCGCCACGGGCACGAGCCTGTCCCCGTTGAAAACGGGCATGGACTTCACCACCTGCTCCCAGTCGTCGCGAAGGAACAAGGGCTTGGGAGCGCCCTCCAACTTTGCCACCTCACCCCGGACCAGAGATCGGAGGACCGCGACCAAATCTTCCTCACCCAAGGCCGCGGGGCTCGGATGAGGCCTCCACATCGGAGGAGAGTACTGCCGGAGTGGAGCCAGCTGGTGCTCCAGGAACTCCCTCAGCAGCAACGCACCGGTCAATTTCACCGCCGCTGTGCTGACCGGCCTCAGGTCCGCGTCCATCTTCTCCAACACTAGTTTCACGCGGGGATCAGTGAGCTCCGCTCGGCACCAGTCGCTGGAGCTCGCGGGCTGCTCCGCGGGCAAGATCGACCTAAGGTTGATGCGCCCAGCATCTACCAAGACCCACTTGCTCCTGAAGCCCTCAATCCTCTTCCCGGGATTCGAGACGGCAATGGTGCCGCCATACGCAACGAAGCTCGTGCACGCGGAAGGGGAACCGCGAGAGACCCGGAGGGAGAAGTAGTGGCGCAGCAAGGCCACTGAGGGCTGCACCCCTACATGGGCCTCGCAGTAATAAGCGAAGATCGCCAGGAGAAGGACGAAGTTCGGGTGGAGATGCAGAGCCTGCAAGTTGTAACGGCGGAGGATAGAGAAGAAAAACTCAGAGAAGGGAGGCACCAAGCCCCCAGCAATGGAGCTTACAAAGAGAGGATAAAAGGTGCTCCCTCGGACCTCAGGGGTGGTGGAGCCGGCCTTGAACACCTGCGCCCCATTGATGCCCTGCGCCGCCGCCATCTGGCGCAGCCGGGCAAGGCCCGCCTTGGACACGTTCGGCGAGTCTAGGGTAGGTGAGTACCAAGCTTCGGTCGGAGACTAGCGAGGCGCCATGGCTTCCTAGGTCAAGCAGCCGGAGTAGATCTGGAAATTTGGAGGAAGAAGGGGGAGGCAAAAGAAAGGGGATCTGAGCAGCAACCGGAGAAAGAAAAAAGGTAACTCTGGGCATACGCCACTCCCTTATCAACCTGCATAGTTGCTGAAGCACTTGCGTGCAATCAACCGCCACGTGGCACCCAAGGCCGCAGGCTGTTAGGTCCCGTGGCGCTTCGCCCTTGCCCTTTCACCTCTCAGCACGGCCAAGTCCGGGCGCCCCTTGGGCCCGGGGGCTACTGTCGGTGTTCTGGGAACGGGGGTCCCCAGACTTGCCTGCCTGCGGCCTGCGGCATGGCTCAAGGGGGGCCCAGCACGGCCCATCTTCATCAACACAAGACTCAAGACCCTCGCGAGGGGCCAAGCCTCGCGGGGCGGACGACACAAACCTTCCTCAGGCACGGCCTCGTCAGGCTGGCTCGCGAGGAGGCGGAGAGATCAAGGCGGGGTACCTCGCGAGGTGCCCGTGACGCAAGCCATGACGACGCGGGGCACCAGGCGGGTGCCAGCCCCCGCAGCGTCCTCCTTTCCTCTTTGGTGCAAAGGGGGCAAGCACAGTCGCGGAGTACCGAGGCATCAGGCAAAGGTTGCCATTTCGGTGCAACAAGACCAAGACCAGAAGGACTACGAGACGGAGGTCACCATGGAGCCCAAGACGGCGTCATCACCAGAGCTTTGCGCAGGCGAAGACTGCTTTGGTCAGGATAGTTGATGCTTGTTGTCCCCCTTTGAATTAGCCCGCCATTGTTGGCTCCCTTCCCGCTCAATATTTGGGAAGAGGACCAGGGCCTCTATAAATAGGACTAGCCACCCGCACAGCAAAGGGGGGAGTCGATTGGCTAAGAAGAAAGGGAGAGAGAGAGAGAAGGGCAGCTGAACTCCTCCTAGTAGTTCATCGCCCCATTCAAGAACAGACCCACGCGAGGCTGTTCTTCCTTGTATTGTTCATCATCATCAGCCCCAAGAGGCAATCCACCCACCACAAACTAGAGTAGGGTATTACACCACAACGGTGGCCCGAACTAGTATAAACACTATGTCTCTTGCGTTGTTCTTTCGTTAGTTTAGATCCTTGCGAGACGGAGAGGTAGAAGGTGTAATCTCCGCGCGCACCCAAGTGTTCGAACCTTAAGGGTCTGCCGGAACCCGAAATCCGACAGGTACACCGTGCCACTATGCCTAGTCTGTCCCAAGCCCACCTGGCCGGGTGCCACTTGGTAGACTACTAACACTACCTACAAACACCAGGAACTATTTGCAACTCCTGGACAGAGATCATGTTGGCTAATAAGTCGAGAGGGGCACCTAAGCATTCCAATGTGTGGTAGTAGTTAGTCATTGGACAACATACACGGAACTCAGTGCTTAAGGACGGTTCCAGTGAGACAACCCACCATGTACTCCTACATGGCCTCTCACCGCTACCTTTACCAAATCGTGTTCATACGCTTAACTCTAAGCACCAGAACATATCGTAACATTCCAATTCATTCCCGATGAATCAGAACTGACAAACTCTAAGCAATAGCAGGCAAATGCATGGTAGGAACACAACATGTCTCAATTAACTCCTACACATGCTAGTGGGTTTTAGCTATTTATTGTGGCAATGACAGGTCATGAAGAGGAATGGGTTCAACTACCGCAGCATAAAGTAGCAGTTGAATCGTTGTTGTCCTAATGCAATAAATGAGAGCAGGAGTGAGAGAGTAGGATTGTATCGAAATGAACAAGGGGGTTTGCTTGCCTGGTAGATCAACAAGGAAGGCACTGCTCCTCAGACAGGTACTCTGGAAGGGTCTCCGGAGCAGGACCTATCGAGAAGGAACGGTGTCGGTAATCAATACACAACCATATGCAACAATATGATGCATGATCATGGCATGAATATGTGATGTTGATTGAGCTAATGCAACTAGCTTTTATTTGGATGAAATCCATTTGAACCAAGATTCAAATGCATCTCCAAAATAAGCTCTTTATATAAGCCATTTTAGTGTTTCACTTATATAGCATGTGTAGGTTGGTTTGTCATGCATGAAAATGATACAGATGGATAGATTCAATTTTTCTGATCATTTTTCATATATAAATTATTTCAATCTGAGCTACAGTTGAATTTCTATGAATTTTTGAAGTTTATAGCATTTTCTGGAATTTCCTGATTTAATTTAAAACTATAAAAGAAATAACTGTGTGAGCATTGCGTCATGCTTGCGTCAGCAAGTCAACAGCACTGACCAAGTCAAACCTGACGTGTGGGGTCCACACATCAGTGACTCAGTTAGTTAACAGGGGGTTTATTTAGTCTAATTAGGATTAGTGGGCGCCGGGCCCACTGGTCAGCGACTAACTAGCTAACTAACCTAGGTTAATTAGCATTAAACTAATACTAACCAAAAAGTTAGGGGGTGGCCCATGCGTCAGTGACACGAGGGGAAGGTCAAACCCCGGTCAGCGGGTCAAACCCGCCGGTGACTCGACGCCGGTGAGGCCAGACGCTGTGGAGGGCGTCGGAAATCGCCTTCCGGCGACCAAACGCGCGGCGGAGACTACCTACGTGATGCCCAGGCTCGCGCGCATCTAGTGTAACACGCGGGAGGCCATGGGGTGGCCGGAGACGACCACGGCGAGGTCATCCACGGCGGCCGGAGCTACGGGAATGGTGGGTTCGGCACTACGGAGTTCGAGAGGGGCTGCGGAGTGCCTCGACGGCCTCCTGGCGTTGCACTGAGCATGGTGGTGTGCTCGGTCGCGGACCTAGGTGACAGTGGCCATGGCGGCGACATGAACGGCGGAGTCGAGCTCTCGGCCGCGACGGTGACGGTGTTAGAGGAAGAATTCGAGCTAGGGGAGAGGGGGGATCGACGTAGTGGCTCACAGAGGATGCAGTAGGCTTCGAAGCGGGCTCAGAGAAGGTCGGACAACGACGTGCGGGCGGTGGGGATCCACGACGGCCGGCGGTGAAGAAGACGACGATGGCGGCTCCTCGGGGCGCTCCGGCTTGCGTGACTGAGGAAGATGATGCAGGGCAACGGCGCGGAGCTCGTGGGCACGACGAGAGGGCGAGGGGGAGGCGGTGAGCGTGACAACGGTGAGCGGCAGCGACAGAAGCGTTCGGGCCGCAGCGGGGAAGAGAGCAGAGGAGGGGGGAAAGGTCGGGAGAGAATGAGAGGTGTTCAGGGGGGTGCGTGTCGCCCTCGGGTGCCTCCAGCGGCGATTAGGGAAGCAGGAGGTGGCCGGCGTGTGCTCGCGCGCGGCGACCATGCGCCCTTCATCCTCCTGGCACGAGGAGGAAGATGACAGGGGAGGTGGGGATAGGCCGGGCTGGCTAGTTGGGCTGCACAGAGCCAGGCCGCAGGTAAGGTCCAGGTAGGTTTTTTCCATTTTGTTTTTATTTTCTATTTTTATGACATTTGTTTCTGGTTTAGTAAAATACTAAACCAATTTATTTCCTCATGCCAATTTTTGTAGGAGCTAATGGTATTATTCCCGAGTTCCTCCATAACTAGCAAATTGTTGGACATATAATATATATGTAACATATATATATCCAATGCAAATAATTATTGCATTAATTCCAAAAGGCCAAAATTAATATTTATGAGCTCCTGAAAATATTTGTTTGAATTTTACTTCTGACCAATATTTTCAAAGAGCAACATGAACATTTTCTTGGACCTTTTTGGAGCAATTTTTATCTGGGTCATTTCCAGAAATGAGTTCTGAGGGTTTCACACATCCCCATTTCAAATTTAAATGAAATTTAAACATGATGCAAACATGAAGGCTAGCCTAGGTCATACCAGAACTAGGGATGTAACATAACCACCCTAGTCCTCGGTCCAGGAGTTGCAACTAGTTTCTGGTGTTTATAGGATATGTGTTGGCGGCTGTGCGTAGCGCTAACCCTAGGGGTGGGATATGATGCGGTAGATACACCGTGGCCGGGTATATCGGGTGCCCGTTTGGTGTCTCGGAACCCTGTACACATCGTTCGGGGACGTATGTGGAAACCTCGGCCGGACTCCCTGCGGATGGAACCTGGATAGGCGATAAACCTGGACTAGAGACTTGAGTGTTAGGTACGCCGTGGCCGACACCCTCGTTGGCCATCTGCTTGAAGGTTGCCGAGTACATGTCGTGTAAAAGACGGTAAGTGGTGAGAGCGTGTATGAAGAAGTACACCCTTGCAGGGTTAACATCATCTATTCGAATAGCCGCGTCCGCGGTAAAGGACTGCTTGGTTGCCTATACAGTTGATAGATAACTTGAAGTGGATACTCTAAAACTCGTAAGATAAGCTCGAGTGCTATGGATGGCCTTCTCGTAGGGAGACGGGAGCGGATCCATAGTGGTGTATTGATATGGTGAATATGTGGACTCGTGTGTGCCACCTCAAAGAGTTGCTTGTAGTCGTAGTTTAGGCTAGCCACTGGGTCAAAGCTGGCTTACTGCAGTTAAACTCCACTACCCCTTTGTTGATACCGATGCATATGTAGTTAGTTCTGATGTAAGTCTTGCTGGGTACATTTATACTCATGTTTGCTTAATTTATGTTTTGCAAAGAGACTTCAGTCTCGCTAGTAGTTCCGCGTGGACTTCGACGTTTAGCTTGATACCTCAACTACAATCTTGTGCCCTCGGCAGGATTTGGTAGATAGTCAGGCTTCTTAGCCTTTTTCATTTGTAGATGTTTGTACTCAGACATGTTAAGCTTCCGCGTGTGTTTTGATTTGTATGCTATGATTGTTGGGTCATGAGACCCATGTTTGTATATCTCGCTCCTCGGAGCCTAATGAATAATACTTGAGTCGTAGAGTTATATTGTGATGCCATGTTGTATTTACACATATCGAGCATATTGTGTGTATGATTGAAATGCTTTGTATGTATGGCATCCGACAACCTAGTTGTTTATCCTTGGTAGCCTCTCTTATGGGGAAATGTAGTCTAGTGCTTCCATGAGCCATAGTAGTCCGCTACAGCCCAGTTCACTGGAGTCCTGTTAGCCCAGCACTACTGCTGAGGACACTTGACTGGCCGGCATGTGTTTCACTTTGTTCCTGTGTCTGTCCCTTCGGGGAAATGTCACGCGGTGACATTTGGAGTCCTGCCTAGCCTGCTAGGGTTCCCGGAGTCCTGTTAGCCCAGTGCTACAGCCTGGATTCACACGCTGCTGACCAACATGCTCAATGTGATTCATGTATGCCTGTCCCCATAGGTTGGTGCCGCTTTGGGTTCACGACTAGACATGTCGGCCCGGGTTCTCTGTCGTATGGATGCTAGCGACACTATCATATACGTGAGCCAAAAGGCGCAAATGGTCCCGGGCCATGGTAAGGCGACATCCGTGGAATACCGTGCGTGAGGCCGCAAAGTGATATGAGGTGCTACCGGCTAGATCGATGTGACTTGGAATCGGGGTCCTGAAAGAGATCGATCATCTTGGACCAGATCCATTCCACCAAAGCCACCACACTCACCAAGCATAAGAGCACCCCTCCTCAGGAGGCTGTTATTCCCTTGTAACTATTCATCCTCAACCCAAGAGGCAATCCACCACACCACACTGGAGTAGGGCATTACACCACATTGGTGGACTGAACCAGTATAAACTCTTGCGTCTTGTGTTCTTTGGGCGTGTCGAGCTAGGCCGTGAGATCATGGTGTGTGCGAGCTAGAGGCGGGAGAGATCTTCGTGTGCACCCCAGTGTTCGAACCTCAAGGGTTTTCTCGGAACCCGAAATCTCACATTTGGCGCGCCAGGTAGGGGTGCGCGTAAGCTTTCCCCTTCGTCAATCCGCGCTTCGCCACTCCAACAAGTTCACGGCCGACGCTTGTCAGGCCCGCGCTAAGTGTTGGGCCGCCCTCGCCACCCGTGTCTCTCAGACAGCCCCTGTCGGCGGGCCTCCCCATCGTTCTCCGTCACCCGCCACCAACGCCGCCTCCAGCTCGGCAGCAAACGAGCAGCAAGCTTCCTCACTGCACCCCTCCGTGCGGCGAGACGGCCGCACCGCCACCCTGTCGCTGACTCCGGCCGGCTCATCGTCTCACGCTCGCCGCACACCCATGGACGCGCAGGCCGGCTGCTCATGGCATGCGAGCTCCTCTGCTACTGCCCGGTCGACGACCTCTATGAGGACTGGTTGGGCCGCATCGCCGAGCTCGTCAGCGCCGCGGAGGGCTCTCCTGCACCATCCCTCTCGCTGCCTCGCCCGCCCCCGGTTGCGGGCAATGTGGCTCATGGAGCACCTCTGCCCCCTATGCACCAAGATGTCGCCCTCGTGCCGAGACGTGCGGCTCATGGAGCGCCTCCGCCTCGTCCGCGTCAAGACGGCATCCTCGCTCCAAGGTGCGTGGTCCCGCGGTGTGATCCACCGCGCTGTGTGTCGTGCACGAAGAAAGAAGCTGCCAAGAGGTTCCCTGTCCGCAAGAAAAGGCTCCACCGCTCCCAGCACCGCCACGTCAGGACCGCTTACCGCGGCAGCGCCTTGTGCCACTTGCCGTGGTGGTGCAGGCGCGCCAAGATCAAGCTCCGCCCCCACGACGGGCCCCGGTGGCCACGGAAGGCTGCCGCGCCTTCACTCCTGAGCTGCATAGTGTCATCTGGCCAGGCAAGTTCACGTCGGACCTGCCTCCTCGCTACGACGACACCCTTGACCCTGCGGAGTTCTTGCAGCTCTACGAGCTAAGCATCGAGGTGGCCAACAGCGATGAAAAGGTCATGGCGAACTGGTTTCCTAGGGCTCTTAAGGACAGTGCTAGCTTGTGGCTCCCGAACCTGCCCCCGGGCTCGATCTCCTCCTGGGACCAGATGCACGACATCTTCGTCGCCAACTTCCATGGCACTCGCGACCGCCCGCCGGCCGCGGGTGACCTCCGCCGCGTCAAGCAACAGCCGGGAGAGACCCTGCAGAAGTACATCCAGCGCTTCAACAGCGTGCGCCTCAAGATCCCCAAGGTGACAGACAAGGCCATCATCTCAGCGTTTTCCGATGACATCCGCGACATCAAGATGAAGGAGGAGCTCGCCACCCGTGAGGAGCTGTGCATGACTTTGGAGTTGTTCAACATAGCAACCAAGTGTGCAATAGCTGAGGAGGGGCGTCTCTCCCTCCTCGATCTCCCTTTTGCGGATCCAGAGGAGAAGAAGACCAAGGTCAAGGACGTGAAGCTCAAAGGTGTGGCCGTACTCGCGGCAGAACCAGACACAAAGCATGACAGGGATCTTCCCAAGTCATCCAAGGGCACCCGTACGTTATGCGCCTTCCACAACGTGTGCAGCCACAACACCAACGATTGTCAAGAGCTCAGGGCCATTCGAGATGGACGCTTCGGTCGACGCCCCGAGCGCAACCACCGGGGCTACGGCCGAGGAGGTGGAAGAGGTGGAGGACATTGGGACGACTGTGACCCTCGCCTGGAGTGGAACGACCAGCCTCGCGAGGACCGCTGGTAGGACCAGCCTCGTGAGGGC
Organism: Triticum dicoccoides; assembly: GCF_002162155.2. NCBI lineage: Eukaryota > Viridiplantae > Streptophyta > Magnoliopsida > Poales > Poaceae > Triticum > Triticum dicoccoides. The sequence goes on along the minus strand of NC_041390.1, from coordinate 346,633,331 downwards.
GCCTGGAGGGACCAGCCTCGCGAGGATCGTCCTTAGGGCAACGCTGGACTCCCTCTGGTGCTGCCGCCACCAAGAAGGAACGACGACCATCAATAGGACGAAGGGGCTGGGCGCTTCCAGGAGTCGCGCGCCATCTCCTGAATCTTGGGTGGCGCTCAAGCCCCAGCTTCCCACCACATCTTCAAGCAGTTCTCTCGCGAGGTGAATGCAGACCTCCCCAAGCTCAAGGCCACGCGCCCCCTCAGATGGTCCAAGTACGCCATCACCTTTAGCTCGATGGACCAACTCAAATGCGTGGCAACCGTCGGTGTTCTATAGATGCTCTGTTCACCCGTCATCAGCAATGTCCAAGTCACCAAGACCCTCATCGACGGAGGCGCATGGCTCAGTGTCTTGTCCGTCGAGACGTTCGACAGCCTTCAAGTGCCATACGATTAGCTCCAGCCCACCAAGCCCTTCTCAAGAGTGACTGACAGGTCCACCACCCAGATAGGGCAAGTTCGTCTCCCTGTCACCTTCAGTCAGCGCGGCAACTACCACACTGGGCTCGTCGACTTTGACGTCGCCCTCATCCGCCTGCCGTACAACACCATCCTCTGGTACCCAGTGCTAGCCAAATTCATGGCAGTCACCCATCATGGCTACAACGTCCTCAAGATGCTGGGAAGCAGCGGAATCATCACAGTCCCCTACGAAGAAAGAGACGCGGTGTGCTCCCTCGAGCGCGCCTTCCAAGCTGCAGCAGTCGAAGACCCTGGCAGCGCATATGTATAGTACTCCGCACCGGGCCTCAGGGGAGTGGCGCCTCTAGTGTCGCCACCTCAGGATCGGTGCCCGCACCTGGCGCGCCTCCCTCCCTCGCATAGGGAGGCACCCCCGGCGTCCTCCTCGGGTAGGGCTCGGGAGCTATCTTCTGGAGGGCCTCGGACCTGGCCAACATCACGAGGGAGGCGCTCGGGCACCACGTGGAGGTGTGCTTCGTGACACGTTTCCCTTAGAAGGACACCGGCCGAGGAGCACCCGACGCTCAGGAGTTCATCACCAAGGCCACTCAGGAGCTTCAGGAAGCAAGAGCAATACGCGGAAACCGCTGCTCCCCATCTAGGCGAGGGTGGTGAGCTGCACATCCGCATCGACATCTTGGGGCTCAACAGGGCCGCACCTTAGGAGCACTTGCGGCCTTCACGTGCTGGACGGTGTGAAGGTCCGCCTCATAGCTATGTTCGCATGCAATTCGGCCTGCCGAACGTGACGACCGCCTTCCAGCGCAACCTGCGGAGCATCTTGGCAGGTCAGGAGGCCAGGCATCACGCAGTCCTGGCAGAGATGGAGACGGTCCTCAAGAGGACACCTGAGCCTCCAGAGCCTCCTAAGGCTTTGGGTCTCGACGGCTCATGAGGAGCGACTTCTTCGCCACGTGTCTTCAGCTACCCCAACACTCCTTCAACGACCAAACCAGGTGACATTTTCCAAGTTTATTTAGCTAGGAGCGTCACCTGGGTTGCATCATTCCCAGGCCGCGTCGGTCTGTCCCTGCGACATGTATCCGCTTGCATCTTTAGTTCACCCTTCTGAGGGCGCCCCTCGGGCTGCATCATCCCTAGGCCGCTCGGGTCCGACCTAGTGGCATGTATCGTTCTTGCATTTACCTTAGCCAGTTTGCTTTTCATGCATAAGCTATCTATGGTTATCACGTGCTTGATTGTCACCCACCATGGGAGCTGCGCGCCGACCGTCTTTCGTGAGGATCCCTCGCATAAGAAGCCTAGGCACAACGTCTGTGCTCGGGCCCATCCCTGCAGCATCGATAAATCCAACGGCTGAGCTCTATCTGGTGGGACGGCCCCGTTCACGTTACCTCCTGGGGTCGTTCGTCCCTGGCCTTCTCGTGTGATAACGTCAGGAAATTCACTCGCAGGAATGCGACAACCATCAAGAACCAAGACCAGGCGCATCCTGCCTTGAGGTAGGGCCTCGTGAGTCCCGCGCTGGCTCACGAGTGCCCAGACACACCTCGTCAGGCCCTACCGTGCAAGCCACATGTCAGGGCGGGGCTGTACACTCCTCGGGGGCTCTCCACAGTAGGGAGTCCCCTCCCACGTACTAGTGGAAGCACCATGCTCCGTGCTGGCAGTCGATACTGCCTAGGAGCGGCCATGCCCGTGCAAGTGCGGAAGCGCTATGCTCCGCGCTGGTGATAAACAACTAAGGGCGGCCTCACGGCCGTATCAACCTCAGGGAGCCTCCGAGCTTAGTGTATGGCCCCATCTCAACACCTCCCCTCGAGAGAGTCGCGTGAGGGGGGCTGGGCACGGGGGTTGCGCTCGGGTCACACCCAAGCGTACGCAACCCTGCCAGGTCCCTCGGACCTGGTCGTCGCGCGCCCTCCCAAGCAGAGCCAAGGTACAAAGGTCATTTGAACATCAAGGGGGACTCCTGAGCATCGCGACTCAGGAGTGTAACCGACCACGTAGCCCCTCATTCCTTGGTCCGTCTGGGTGATCCGGACGACCCAATGGCGGCTGAGGTATGCGCGGGGTCGGGCCCTGCCGAAGTAGAACACTAGGCCTACTCCCAGATCTCCTTTCTATAGGCTATTTGCGCGTCAAGGGGGACTCCTGAGCATCGTGACTCAGGAGCCTAACTGATCATGTAGCCCCTCACTCCTTGGTCCGTCATGGTGATCCGTACGGCCCAACGGCGGCTGAGGTATGCGCGGGGTCGGGCCCTGCCGACGTAGAACATAAAGCAAATGGAAAGGAAATCATAGTATTTCAAAACAAATATTACAATACATATTGTTCTCCTGAAACCAAACGCAAGTTTAACGCCTCCACGAGGCATGGTGCATATTGGAGAAACTAAAATAGCAAAGGAGCCGCCAGCAAGTTGTCCCGTCATCCCTAGACACCGCTGTCGCCTGCATGGGATGCTTCTTCTTCAACGGTGTAGCCTTCACCTGTACCACCAGCCGGAATTGCAGGATTAGTAGCACCGCCGATCGGGGGCGTGGGAGCAAAGGCGTAGAACCTCTTCAGCAGTGCCTCCCCCTGACCCTTCACAGCTGCAGCAGCAGCCTCGCAATGCTCGTCTTCCACAGGCTCCAGCAGCTCATCAAGGCGGGCGGCAGGATCGCGGAGATGGAGGTGGCTGAAGACGCGCGTTAGCGGGGCTGGGGAAAGAACGCGGGCTTGTTCATCCGCCATGGGGCCGATGCCGCTCACAACGTCCTCCAGCGCACTGACTAGATAAGGAAGTAGCTGGGTGGGGCCCTCGTTGGCTGCGGCCAGTGGCTCCTCTAAGACCTTCTCGTAGAGCGACTGCAGCACCATTCGAGACCTCTCCTCAAGGAGCTTGAAGGCCGCACGGTCCTCAGCCAGGACCTTTGCTTTGGGGTCAAGCTCGGCCTTCTCCGCCTTCAGCTTCTACTCCAGCTCCTCCAGCCGGCTGCGTTTCGTGGCCTGTGCCTTCACCAACTGCTCCAGTTCGGTGTCGCGATCCTTGATGGCATCCTCTTGGGCCTTCATCTTCTCCTCCTCAGCCTTGCGGCCTCGGGCTTCTCACATGCGCTCCCTCCGCACGGTCTCCAGCTCGGCCTCTAGTGACCGGCTGCGGTCCTGCGCGGCCCCGGCATCCTTCAGCGCCACCTCACGGGCGAACACAGCTCGGGTGACGGCCTCCCTGTCCTTCTCAGAATCGAAAGCAGCCTGGCTCTACATCGCCCGGACGGACACATCGGAGTGAAGCCAGCCAGAGATCAGCTCCAGGCACCCGACCACCAGGCGGCGATCGGTGCCTTGAAGATCTTCTTGCAGCAGGGCCATCGTAGAAAGAGCGCGCTCCAGGATGTCAGGAGAGGCGAAAGAGCCTGGAGGCAGCAATGTGGTAGAAGGAGGAGGAGGCGACGTCGTCACCATGGCCTGGGAGGCCAGAAGCTCCTTAGTCTCGGGGACCCCAGCGCCCGAGCCGGACATTGGCACCTCCGGAGCCAACGGGGCCGCGGGGGTTGACTCCTCCCGAGGATGCCCCTCCAGCCCTCGCGAGGATGATTGGGCTGGAGAAGAACCAGTGTCGTTGCTGCCCTTATCCGTGGAGAGGGGTGCGTCCACAGGAGGCGATCTGGGCTCAAGCAGTACCACCCCTTGCCCCTTTCTCTTCTTCGCCGCGGGCGTCGGCCTAGTTGCACAAAGAAGAAGAGTCAAGGACGAGCATCAGAAGCAAGAACAAGGGAGGACAAGAACACTTACTGGTCCACCGTGGTGTAGTCCCTCCGCTTTGTAAGGTTAAAGCCGGAGAGCCTTGCAGCCTGAGGTGCAGGCGCACAGTCTCTAGGAGTAGAAGCAGGGGCAGCAGATGGACCGGAAGCAGCTCCAGGCGATGTTGAGGCGGGAGCGTCATCCCGGGAGAGCAGCGCCGACCTGCCCTTCATCGGAACAACGGGCGGCTCCTCACTCTCCGGGAGGACGCCAGCCTCGTCATTGTCATCAGGCAGGGTGCAGAGGATGTCGGCCTTGCGCAAGGGGGAGGTCTCCCCCGTCCCCTCGGGGGTCGCCTCTGAGTCGCGCTCCTCGCCCTCCTCCTCTTCCTCCTCCTTGCGGGAATCGCCAGAAGACACGTCCACCGTCGCCGTGGCCGTCGGGACTCCAGGGGGCGCCGACGGCACCAAGCCGCGCCCATCAAAGGTGGGTATGGCAGCCACGACCAGCGCCCCGTCCTTCTGACGGAACAAGGGAACGTGGGCATTTGGCGGATACTCTTGGTTGTCCCCGACCAAGAGGCAGAGAGCCACGACCAACTCCCCTTCAGACAAGGCCTCCGGACTCAGGCGAACCTTGTCTTCTCCGTCCCCGAGCATCCACAAGGGGCGCGAGCGCGCCAGGAGAGGAGCCACCAATAGCATCAGGAACTCCCTCAGGAGCATGGCCCCCGTCAACTTCGCCGCCTTTGCGTTGCCCGGCCTCAGGTCGGCGGTCATCTTCCCCAACACCGACTTCGCCCGGTCGTCTGTATGCTTCACGCGGGACCACCCCTCATCAGACTGGGGCATCTCCGTTGGCAGCTTCAACTGTGGGTGGACGCACTTGGCATCCATCAGGATCCACTTGCTCCTGAAGCCATCGGCCTTCTTTCCGGCCTTCGAGATCTTGTTAGCCTTGCCAGCTGAGATGAAGTTGGCGCACCCCGTGGTGTGGCCTTCATTGATTCAGAGGAATAAGAAGTGGTGCAGCAGTGCCACGGACAGCATCACCCCGACATACGCCTCACAGTACAAGGCAAAGATTGACAAGAGAAGAACGGAGTTGGGATGGAGATGGAGATCCTGCAACCTGTAATGTTGGAGGACTGCATAGAAGAAATCGGAGAAGGGGGGGAACCAGGGCATCGACGATGCTGCTTATAAAGAAGGGGCAGGAGGAGTTCAATCCGAAGAAGCACCATACCCTGAAGAGGCTCTTCGAAACCACTCACGAAGACGCCTAGAAGTTGCTCTTCAAGGGAAACGAGACACCGCCGGCCACAGATTCGGACGCGGGCACGACATCAACCACCTCGCCAATGAGGTATGTTATTTTTAACCCAACCCCTACTTTCTTGTTTCATGGATGATATCTAAGCTATCATTATCATTGCTTCTTTAGGACTAGATGGAGAGGGCGAAGCAGATCCAGTGTCTGGCTCTGCTGCCTGAAGAACCAGTCATCCCGCGTTTAGCAAAGATGCTGGTGCCGGCGCCCTATACGACACCGACGAAGAAGGCCACGGGGAAGGCCAAGGGGGTCCGGAGTGGCGCCCACCGCAAGGGTGCTTCGGACGCGACGTCCGAAGACAAGACTCGCTCCTCCGTCGCCGAAGACGACAACGATGAGGAGGAGGAGAGCGATTCTCCCCTTGATGGGGGGAGGAAGAAGAGGGTGGCCTCCACAATTCTGGAGCTGGAGGCGCCCAAGAAGGGGAAAGGCCCGCTCGTGGGCAGCTCCGCATCGGACATCGACAGCAGTCCGGAGCGACGCCCCCGCACTAAGCCTCGGGCTGCATCGTAAGCAGTAAGACTCATACATGCCCATAAATCTAACCTCCCCTTTTTGTTGTATTGACATGATTAATTATGCTATTGCAATCCGGCCCACGACAGCTCCCAGCGATCCTCATCAAGAGGCTTGTTGGACTCAAAGGAGATGGCCAGTGAGACACCGCCGACCGCTTACTCTCCCAAGGCCAAGGAATACGACAAGGTGCTTTCCCAATGGACATTCCCAAGCCAGGGGGAGGTTCAGGAGGCCGTCAAGGCGGCATCGGAAAACTAACGATGGGAGCCTAGCTCAATTCGGCCCCCATATTAGCACGGATCCGGAGACCCATACGGCCCCGGAATCCGACAAGCAGCTTCCTTCAAGAGAAGTTGGCATGCCCGTCCCGCTGGCGACCTTTGTCCAACCAGAGGCGCCGGACAATCTATTGGAAGCGCTACAGGGCGCTTCCATTGTGGAATAACACCGTATCCTTATGGGTATGGTGATTGAGAAGGTTTAGTCCGTTAAAAGCGGACTGACCGAAGCCTGCAGCAGCCTGCTGACAGGTTTTGAGGTAAGCGACGTTTAACCGAGAAAATCTCCACATAGACAGTAGCCCCTGAGGCGCTGTCTGGTGCTCGGAAAGAAAAGCCAGATAGAGGATCAATTAAATTTTGCATGAAACTAACCAAATTGTCTTTGATGTGAATAAGCAGGCGTCGCTGCTGGCCGCGACTTCTCACACTGCCGAAGTCTCCAGACAAAAGCATAAACTGGAGCGGGCCAAAGAAGAGCTTGGCCTGGCGAGGAAGCAGCTGGAAAACCAGCAAGGTTTGAAATGGCTCGCTATATATTTGGAAAGAGTAAATAATGTGTACTAACCGTAGTGTCATTATATGTGTAGGGGCAACGACCGAGGTCGCGGCCCTGAAAGAGGCCCTGGCCGAAGCCGAGGGGAAAGCTGTCAAGGAGCAGGCCACTCGCAATAAGTTGAAGGCCCGACTGAACAAGGTCCAACAAGATCTCCAGGACATGGTAAAGAAGTACGAGACCCTGGAGGGCGATGTTTCGGCTCGAGAGATCGAACTCTCCAAGGCTCTATTGGGGATCATAGCAGAAATTTAAAATTTTCTACACATCACCAAGATCAATCTATGGAGTCATCTAGCAATGAGAGGGAGAGTTGTGCATCTACATACCCTTGTAGATCGCGAGCGGAAGCATTCAAGAGAACGGGGATGATGGAGTCATACTCGTCGTGATCCAAGTCACCGAAGATCCTAGTGCGAAACGGATGGCACCTCCACGTTCAACACACATACGGAGCGAGGACGTCTCCCGCGCCTTGATCCAGCAAGGAGGAGGGAGAGGTTGACGAAGAGGGCTCCAACAACAGCACGACGGCGTGGTGGTGGTGGAGCAGCAGTACTCCGGCAGGGCTTCGCCAAGCTTTAACGGAGGAGGAGATGTGTTGGGGAGGGCAGGGGCTGCGCCTTTGACGTGGTGTGCAACCCTCCCCTTGCGCCTCTATTTATAGGGGAAGGGAGAAGGGGGCCGACTCCCTCTAGATGAGATTTAGAGAGGGGGCGGCAGCCAAGGGGGAGGGGGCTTGCCCCCCAAGCCAAGGGGGCGCCCCCTTTAGGGTTTCCCCCAACCCTAGGCGCATGGGCCCTTGGGGGATTGGTGCCCCAGCCCACTTGGGGCTGGTTCCCTTCCCCTTAGAGCCCATAAGGCCCTCCGGGAGAGGTGGCCCCTCCCGGTGGACCCCCGGAACCCCTCCGATGGCCCCGGTACAATATGGATAGTCCCCTGAACCTTTCCGGTGACCGTATGACAACTTCCCACATATAAATCTTCACCTTAGGACCATTCCGGAACTCCTCGTGACGTCCGGGATCTCATCCAGGACTCCAAACAACATTCGGTAATCACATACAAGTCTTCCTAATAACCCTAGCGTCATCGAACCTTAAGTGTGTAGACCCTACGGGTTCGAGAACCATGCAGACATGACCGAGAAAACTCTCTGGTCAATAACCAACAGCGGGATCTGGATACCCATGTTGGCTCTCACATGTTCCACGATGATCTCATTGGATGAACCACGATGTCGAGGATTCAAGCGATCCCGTATAGAATTCCCTTTGCCAATCGGTACATTACTTGCCCGAGATTCGATCGTCTGTATCCCAATACCTCGTTCAATCTCGTTATCGGCAAGTCACTTTACTCGATCTGTAACACATCATCCTGTGACCAACCCTTAGTCACATTGAGCTCATTACGATGATGTATTACCGAGTGGGCCCAGAGATACCTCTCTGTCATACGGAGTGACAAATCCCAGTCTTGATTCGTGCCAACCCAACAGACACTTTTGGAGATACCCGTAGTGCACCTTTATAGTCACCCAGTTACGTTGTGACGTTTGGCACACCCAAAGTATTCCTACAGTATCCGGGAGTTGCACAATCTCATGGTCTAAGGAAAGGATACTTGACATTAGAAAAGCTCTAGCAAACGAACTACACGATCTTGTGCTATGCTTAAGATTGGGTGTTGTCCATCACATCATTCTCCTAATGATGTGATCCCGTTATCAATGACATGTAATGTCCATAGTTAGGAAACCATGACTATGTGTTGATCAACGAGCTAGTCAACTAGAGGCTCACTAGGGACATGTTGTGGTCTATGTATTCACACATGTATTACGATTTCCGGATAACACAATTATAGCATTAACAATAGACAATTATCATGAACAAGGAAATATAATAATAACCATTTTATTATTGCCTCTAGGGCATATTTCCAACAGTCTATTCATAATTTGGCATTCACACTATGAATATGTGTAACATCACGTTCGAGATTAAATAAGAATAAACCATTGACCAACGGGGCATGACCATAAAACATGTCTCTCATATAAATAGAACAACCATTATTCTCAGATTTAAATGAGTAGCCATCTCGCATTAAACAAGATCCAGATACAATGTTCATGCTCAAAGCTGGTACTAAATAACAATTATTGAGGTTTAAAACTAATCTCGTAGGTAAATGCAGAGGTAGCATGCCGACGGCGATCACATCGACATTGGAACCATTCCCGACGCGCATCGTCGCCTCATCCTTCGCCAGTCTCTGTTTATTCCGCAGTTCCTGTTTTGAGTTACAAATATGAGCAACTGCACCGGTATCAAATACCCAGGAGCTACTACGAGCGCTGGTAAGGTACACATCAATAACATGTATATCACATATACCTTTGGTATTGCCGACCTTCTTTTCCGCTAAGTACTTGGGGCAGTTCCGCTTCCAGTGACCATTTCCCTTGCAATAAAAGCACTCAGTCTCAGGCTTGGGTCCATTCTTTGACTTCTTCCCGACAGCTTGCTTACCGGGCGCGGCAACTCCCTTGCCATCCTTCTTGAAGTTCCTTTTACCCTTGCCTTTCTTGAACTTAGTGGTTTTATTCACCATCAACACTTGGTGTTCCTTTTTGATTTCCACCTCCACTGATTTTAGCATTGAATATACCTCGGGAATGGTCTTTCCCATCCCTTTCATATTGAAGTTCATCACAAAGCTCTTGTAGCTAGGTGGGAGCGACTGGAGGATTTTGTCAACGACCGCATCATCCGGGAGATTAACTCCCAGCTGAGACAAGCGGTTATGCAGCCCAGACATTTTGAGTATGTGCTCGCTGACAGAACTGTTCTCCTCCATCTTACAACTGTAGAACTTGTCGGAGACATCATATCTCTCGACCTGGGCGTGAGCTTGGAAAACCATTTTCAGCTCTTGGAACATCTCATATGCTTAGTGTTGCTCAAAACGCTTTTGGAGCCCCGGTTCTAGGTTGTAAAGCATGCCGCACTGAACCAGGGAGTAATCATCACTACGCGTCTGCCAAGCGTTCATAACGTCTTGTTCTGCAGGGAAAACAGGTGCTTCACCTAGCGGTGCATCAATGACATATGCTTTCTTGGCATCTATGAGGATAATCCTCGGGTTACGGACCCAGTCCGTGTAGTTGCTGCCATCGTCTTTCAGCTTTGTTTTCTCTAGGAACGCGTTGAAGTTGAGGGCAACATTAGCGTGGGCCATTTGATCTACAAGACATATTGCAAAGATTTTAGACTATGTTCATGATAATTAAGTTCATCTAATCCAATTATTTAATGAACTCTCACTCAGATAGACATCCCTCTAGTCATCTAAGTGATACATGATCCGAGTCAACTAGGCCGTGTCCGATCATCACGTGAGACGGACTAGTCATCATCGGTGAACATTTTCATGTTGATCGTATCTTCTATACGACTCATGTTCGACCTTTCGGTCTTCCGTGTTTCGAGGCCATGTCTGTACATGCCAGGCTCATCAAGTCAACCTAAGTGTATTGCGTGTGTAAATCTGGCTTACACCCGTTGTATGCGAACGTTAGAACCTATCACACCCGATCATCATGTGGTGCTTTGGAACAACGGACCTTAGCAACGGTGCACAGTTAGGGGGAACACTTTCTTGAAATTATTGCGAGGGATCATCTTATTTATCCTACCGTCGTTCTAAGCAAATAAGATGTAAAACTTGATAAACATCACATGCAATCAAATAGTGACATGATATGGCGAATATCATTTTGCTCCTTTTTATCTCCATCTTCGGGGCGCCATGATCATCGTCATCACCGGCATGACACCATGATCTCCATCATCATGATCTCCATCATCGTGTCTTCATGAAGTTGTCTCATCAACTATTACTTCTACTACTATGGCTAACAGTTAGCGATAAAGTAAAGTAATTACATGACGTTTATGTCGACACACAGGTCATAAATAAATTAAGACAACTCCTATGGCTCCTGCCGGTTGTCATACTCATCGACATGCAAGTCGTGATTCCTATTGCAAGAACATGATAAATCTCATACATCACATATATCATTCATCACATCCTTTTGGCCATATCACATCACACAACATATGCTGCAAAAACAAGTTAGACATCCTCTAATTGTTGTTGCAAGTTTTACGTGGCTGCTATAGGTTTCTAGCAAGAACGTTTCTTACCTACGCCAAAACCACAACGTGATATGCCAATTTCTATTTACCCTTCATAAGGACCCTTTTCATCGAATCCAATCCGACTAAAGTGGGAGAGACAGACACCCGCTAGCCACCTTATGCAACTAGTGCATGTCAGTCAATGAAACCAGTCTCACGTAAGTGTACGTGTAAGGTCGGTCCGGGCCGCTTCATCCCACGATGCCGCCGAATCAAGATAAGACTAGTAACGACAAGTAAATTGACAAAATCAACGACCACAACAATTTGTGTTCTACTCGTGCATAGAAACTATGCATAGACCTAGCTCATGATGCCATTGTTGGGGATCATAGCAGAAATTTAAAATTTTCTATGCATCACCAAGATCAATCTATGGAGTCATCTAGCAACGAGTGGGAGAGGAGTGCATCTACATACCCTTGTAGATCGCGAGCGGAAGCGTTCAAGAGAACAGGGATGATGGAGTCATACCCGTCGTGATCCAAATCACCGAAGATCCTAGCGCCGAACGGATGGCACCTCCGCGTTCAACACACGTACGGAGCGAGGATGTCTCCCGCGCCTTGATCCAGCAAGGAGGAGGGAGAGGTTGAGGAAGAGGGCTCCAACAGCAACACAACGGCGTGGTGGTGGTGGAGCAGCTATACTCCGGCAGGGCTTTGCCAAGCTTTAACGGAGGAGCAGATGTGTTGGGGAGGGGAGGGGCTGCGCCTTTGACGTGGTGTGCAGCCCTCCCCTTGCCCCTATATTTATAGGGGAAGGGAGAAGGGGTCCGGCCCCCTCTAGATGAGATCTAGAGGGGGGCTAAGGGGGAGGGGGCTTGCCCCCCAAGCCAAGGGGGGGGGGGGCCTTTAGGGTTCCCCCAAACCCTAGGCGCATGGGCCCTTGGGGGGTTGGCGCTCCAGCCCACATGGGCTGGTTCCCTTCCCCTTACAGCCCATAAGGCCCTCCGAGAGAGGTGTCCCATCCCGGTGGACCCTCGGAACCCCTCCGGTGGCCCCGGTACAATACTGATAGTCCCCCGAACCATTCCGGTGACAGTATGACAACTTCCCACATATGAATCTTCACCTCCGGACCATTCCGGAACTCCTCGTGATGTCCGGGATCTCATCCGGGACTCCGAACAACATTCGGTAATCATATAAATGTCTTCCTAATAACCCTAGCGTCATTGAACCTTAAGTGTGTAGACCCTACGGGTTCGGGAACCATGCAGACAAGACCGAGACAACTCTTCGGTCAATAACCAACAGCAGGATCTGGATACCCATGTTGGCTCCCACATGTTCCACGATGATTTCATCGGATGAACCACGATGTCGAGGATTCAAGCAATCCCGTATACAATTCCCTTTGTCAATCGGTACGTTACTTGCCCGAGATTCGATCGTCGGTATCCCAATACCTCGTTCAATCTCGTTACCGGCAAGTCACTTTACTCGATCTGTAACACATCATCCCGTGACCAACCCTTAGTCACATTGATCACATTACGATGATGTCTTATCGAGTGGGCCCGGAGATACCTCTCTGTCATGCGGAGTGACAAATCCCAGTCTCGATTCGTGCCAACCCAACTGACACTTTCGGAGATACTCGCAGTGCACCTTTATAGTCACCCAGTTACGTTGTGACGTTTGGCACACCCAAAGTATTCCTATAGTATCCGGGAGTTGCACAATCTCATGGTCTAAGGAAAGGATACTTGACATTAGAAAAGCTCTAGCAAACGAACTAAACGATCTTGTGCTATGCTTAAGATTGGGTCTTGTCCATCACATCATTCTCCTAATGATGTGATCCTGTTATCAATGACATCTAATGTCCATAGTCAGGAAACCATGACTATCTGTTGATCAACGAGCTAGTCAACTAGAGGCTCACTAGGGACATGTTGTGGTCTATGTATTCACACATGTATTACGATTTCCGGATAACACAATTATAGCATGAAGAATAGACAATTATCATGAACAAGGAAATATAATAATAACCATTTTAACCATTTTATTATTGCCTCTTGGGCATATTTCCAACAGGCTCGTCAAAGCGCGGAAGCGGCCCAGTTTGAAGCCCAGGGTGGCCTCCAGGAGATCCAAGAGGCCAGGAAGATCACGGTGGGTAAGGCATTTAGTATGCAAAGAAAATATATAAAGAAGTATTTCTTACTAACCCGGATTTGGAGTTCTCCAGCAGCCTTCACAGATTTGCCGCGCAGTGTGTCCGACGCCGCAGAGTTCTTTTGAGCCGAAGAAGGGAGCTCCACAGAGAAATTGTTCTGGTCGCGGTATCTTGCGCCAGAGCATCCCGTGCCCTTCACCAATTAGCTGAAACAGCTGGTGGAGCTGCATAGCATGGACGACCTAGCCATGAAGGATTTGATAATCCGGCTGTGGCCAGCCGAAGGTATGCCCGACAGCTACTTCAGACTCGTGAAGCGGCTGGTGAACGCATGTCCTCGGCTGGACGTCGTCAAGTGATCGTCATGCATTGAAGGTGCACGCATGGCCTTCGCCCGCTGCAAGATGTGGTGGGTGAAGATGGACGCCGTCATGCTGACCAAGGGGCCACCAGAGGACAAGGAGCACCGCACACCCGAGCGTTATTTTGCAGATGTCCTAGAGGAGTCTCGCATTGTAGCAACACAGTGTGGGCAAGACATTATTTTTGAATGAATGCATTCATGTTGTCTTTGCCTTGTATGATGAAACAAAACTTTTATGTAACATAATGCTTGTTATGTTTTAAATTTTATCTCCTGTGCGGCTGTGTTGTATGAAATCTGAGGGTTGGCCAATCGTCGGCTTCTGCCCTGTCACATCCCTGGTCCTGTTATGCACTAGGCTAGACCCTCATGTGAGCATCATGATTTAATTCAAATGAAATTTGAATTGAGGAATTTTCAAAAGCCTCAGAAGACCTCTAAAAATAACCAACATTTAAATCTCATCAAATGAGTCCAAACAAATGTTCCTGTAAGAGGTAAAATTCAAACCAATATTTTTGGAATCACAGATTTATTTATTTTTGGGCCTTTGACTTAAACCAATGACAAATTTGAGTTGAATTTATTTCTATTATATAAGAAATAAAGTTCAAATATTTTTGTAAGTTGCCTGTGACCTTGGACTAGGTCCTGAGCTCACATACAATTTACAGAAAGTTTTAGAAAAATGATTTGATATTTTAAATCAAATCAAAACCAATTGCAGAAAATAGAAAAGAGAAAGAAAGAGAGAGAGAGAACCCACCTGGACTTACCTGGCGCCCACCAACCGGCCCAGCTCCAACGGCCCAGCCCATCACCGCCTCCTCCCTATCGTCTTCCTCCCTCGCCAGAAGGACGGAGGCGCGTGCCCGCCCCGCGCCGGCCACCTCCTCCCTCCCTGCCTGCCTGGCCCCTCTCCGATGCGCCTAGACGACGCCACGGAGATGCCGAACCCCCTTGACCTCTCTATCACTCTCCCCGTGGCCCTCCTCTCCTCTGCTTCCTCTCTCTCACTCGCCCGAACGCAGCCATCGCCACCGACGCCGTTCGCCGCGGCCACCGGCCACCCCTCGCCCTGCCGCTGGGCTCAGGAGCTCGGCCTCAACCCCCTCTTCCTCCCCACCGATCCACGGCCCTCCGGAAGCCCTGCAGCGTCGCCCTCAAGCTCATCTTCAACCTTCGGCCGCCGTCAACCTCATCATCGATTCGCCGCCGTTCGTGCTTCCCCGAGCTCGCTGACCCTCCCTGCATGATCCCCGTGAGCCCCTGAACCGATTTCCCCTCTCCTTTGCCCTGTAAGGCCGCTGTAGCCGTGCTAACCACCGCGGCCGAGAGCTTCTCGCCGCCGGCCATGGCGTGGCCGTGGCCACAGCCACCGCAGCTCACTCCCGAGCCCACCGTCGTGCTCACCGCAACCTCAGTAGCCCGTAGCCACCACCAGCTCCTCCCGCCGTGCCTCCTAGCGACGACCCCGAGCTCGCCCGAGCTCCTGCAGCCGCCAACGTCGTCGCCGGCGTCTTTTCCGACCATCTCGAGCCCAACCGCCACCACCACTCGATGCGCAAGCTCCCCAGCTACGCGTAGCGCATCTCCGCCGTCGATTTGGTCGACAGAGGACCAAATCCGAGCCTCGCTGCCGTGTCTGGCCTCGCCGGCGTCGAGTCGCCGGCGGGTTTGACCCCGCTGACCAGGGGTTTGACCTCCCTGGGATTAATACGCGTGGGCCCTGCACCTGACAAGATTAGTTTAGGACTAATTACCCCTGCTGACACTGATAGTGGGCCCCGTGGCTATTAATTTGATTAGTTAGAATTAATTAACTCTGTTAGTCACTTGTGTCACTGACGTGTGGACCCCGGTGGTCAGGTTTGACCCGGACCAGCCCCTGTTGACCTGCTGACGTCATGCCAACGTCATGCTGATGCAGTAAACCCTTTTCTGGATTTTAAATAAATCTAAACAATTTATTTATTTCAGAAAATAGCTTAAACTTCTAAAAATCATAGTAATTCAACCGTGACTCCAAATCAAACAAATTATATATGTAAAATTATCAGAAAAATTCAAGGAATCCATCTGTACCATTTTCATGCATGTTTGAACAATGTTTGTCCTCTGTTTTGGACAAAACAAATAAATGGCATTTAAACTCTCACATATGGAGTTTGAATTTGAATCTTGTATTCAAACCAACCCCATTTAACTTGTTGCTAGATGCATTAGCCCAAAACACATTCATATTGCCATGTCATAGCATGCATCATACAGTGCATTGCATTGATCGTGTTTCTTCTGTGTTTGCCGGTGTTGTTCCCCCTCGGTAGACGCTGTACCGATGATGTGATCGTTGACACTGATGAAGACTGAATGTTATCTTCAGAAGTGCCAGGCAAGCAAAACCCCCTTGCTCATTCCGATACAATCCTACTCTCTCGCCCTGCTCTCTTTTACTACATTGGGACAACAACGAGTCATTTGTTACTTGCTGCGGTAGCTGAACCCCTTTATCCTCTGCATGACCTGTCATTGCCACAGTAAATAGATGAAACCCACTAGTATGAGTTGGACTTGTTTGAGCCCTGTTGTGCCTACTCATTCATGTTTGTTTGTCATGCCTGCTACTGCTTAGAGTCGAGTCAGGTCTGATTCATCGGGGGTGAATCAGAGGTGTGTGAACATGTCCTACTGTGTGTGAGCTAAGTGTGTGAACACGATTTGGTAAAAGGTAACGGTGAGAGGCCATGTAGGAGTACATGGTGGGTTGTCTCATTGAAACCGTCCTCAGGAACTGAGTTCTGTGTTTGTGATCCATGATTTCAGCTACTACCATGCATTGGGCCCTGAAATATGACCCCGCTCGACTTCTTATTCACCCTAGTCCTCTGTCCAGGAGTTGCAAGTAGTTTCTGGTGTTTGTAGCTTACTGGAGGCTGTGGACAGCGCTGACCCGCGGGTGGGCTGTGATGCGGTAGGTACGTGGCATGGTGTACCGAATACCCGTTAGGTATCTCGGGAACCCTGTACACATCGTTCAGGGCCGTATGGGAAACCTTGGCCGGACTCCCTGCAGATGGAACCTGGATAGGCGATAAACCTGTACTAGAGACTTAGGTGTTTAGGTAGGTCGTGGTCTACACCCACGTCGGCTTTCGCTTGAAGTCTGCCGAGCACATGTCGTGCGCAGACGCTAAGTGGTGGAAACATGTATGAAGAAGTACACCCCTGCAGGGTTAACATCATCTATTCGAATAGCCGTGTCCGCGGTAAAGGACTTCTGAGTTACTTATATCAGTTCATAGACAAGTGAAAGTGGATACCCTAAAATACGCAAGATAAGCGTGAGTGCTATGGATGGCGTTCTCGTAGGGAGACGGGAACGGATCCATAGTGGTGTATTGATATGGTGAATATGTGGACTCGTGTGCGCCACCTCAAAAGAGTTACTTGCAGCCGTAGTTCAGGATAGCCACCGAGTCAAAGCTGGCTTGCTGCAGTTAAACCCCCACCATCCCTTTGTTGATAATGATGCATATGTAGTTAGTTCTGATGTAAGTCTTGCTGGGTACATTTGTACTCACGTTTGCCTATTTTATGTTTTTGCAGAGAGATTTCGGTCTCGCTAGTAGTTCCGCGTGGACTTCGATGTTTAGCTTGTTACCTCAGCTACGATCTTGTGCCAGTGCTACCCAATATTCTCAGCCTTTTTCATTTATAGGTGTCTGTACTCAGACATGATAGCTTCCGCTTGTGCTTTGACTTGTATGCTCTGAATATTGGGTCATGAGACCCCTGTTTGTAATATCTCGCTCCTCGGAGCCTAATGAATAAATACTTGAGTTATAGAGTCATGTTGTGATGCCATGTTGTATTTGCACATATCGAGCATATTGTGTGTATGTTATTGAAATGCTTGGTATGTGTGGGATCTGACTATCTAGTTGTTTATCCTTAGTAGCCTCTCTTACTGGGAAATGTCTCCTAGTGATTCCACTGAGCCATGGTAGCTTGCTACTGCTCCGGAACACTTAGGCTGGCCGGCATGTGTCCTTCTTCGTTCCTGTGTCTGTCCCCTCGGGGAAATGTCACGCGATGAATACCGGAGTCCTGCTAGGCCAGTGCTACAACCTAGATTCACTCGCTGATGACCGACACATTCGTTGCTTGGTCATGTATGCCTGTCCCTGTAAGTTAGTGCCACTTTGGGTTCACGACTAGCCATGTCAGCCCGGGTTCTCTGTCATATGGATGCTAGCGGCACTATCATATACGTGAGCCAAAAGGCGCAAACGGTCTCGGGCCAGGTACGGTGGCACCCGTGGGAATACCGTGCGTGAGGCCGCAATGTGATATGATGTGTTATATGCTAGATCGGTGTGGCATTGAGTCGGGGTCCTTACAGCTTTGGCATCAGAGCTTGACTGCCTGTAGGATTACCAAGCCAAACTGGTCGATGTTGAGTCTAGAAATTCTTTAGTTATATAAGGGAATTGAGTGTGGGATGGAACGTAAGGCTCTTTTTACTCCTTATACCTTATGCCCTTCTGATCTGAGTCATCTTATCTTTCCTATGGGGTTAAGGAACTAGGCTTTCTCTTCTTTCTATGAGGATCATGTGTTACTAATCCGTAGACTTATAAGATTGTTGGATTTAAGCTTGAGTTCAGTTCCTACAACTTCTGTACGTTAACTGTTGATCTCGAAACCTTGGAATTGTGCTTCTGAGTGGCTATGCCACCATTTTTGTAGCATGTCTCAAATCTTTTTGAGCATTTATAGCCGTTATGATATACGAGTCATCCCAGGTTTCTAAACAGTCTGATGCATCTGCAAATCCCTTCTTTTCGTTCCCGATGTCCTTTTGGTCAGATTAATCACACAAATTAGTGAGTTGAGGTACTTTATTGCCTCGACATATATGTTGGAGTTAATAATTATGACCCTAAGTGCTTAGGGGATCATCTAGTGGTCTAGCCATGATCTGTGTTTCCAGTGTGATGATTCTGGCCGTCATTATCGAAAGCATCCCGTGATGCCATTTAGTTATTAGGCATTCTATTTCTGGGTTCTGAACCCGAGATTCACCCCATTTACCTCATGTTGATAGTGTTGCTAGTTCCTTTAGGAAATTAGTAACTTTTGCATTAGTCCTCGAGGTCCATGGTATTTTCCTTCTTCCAAATACTATGAACCACTTATGGCAGTAGTTGTTGAATCAAAAGATCATAACAGGAGTGCTCTCAATGGGTTCTCTATTCTATATTGTGACTCTGCTAGTTCAACTTTTCTGCATGGGTTATCCGGAAAATTTTTGTTGAACTTGGTTCAACATACTAATCTATGCATCCACAACTCAGAAAACCGTATGTTCCTTTGAGTTGTCCCGCTTTAGTTGTCTTCCGACCCTCGTCTATCAATTGATAGTCAAGAGTATGCGTGCGTTCATTCATCGATGCCTATTACTCTTGTGGTCCGTCAAGCCATTCTATTCCAGAATGACTAGGAGAAACAAACTCCAGTACCTCATCCATACCCAGGATTGGGTCTTAGCAGTTGTACTCCGCAGATCAAAATACTAATCCAGTTTTTGTTCTGTTCTACCTTGAAGTATTACCATCTTTATATCAGGAATATCATGGGAATTGCACACCATCCTATGAACTCTTGATGCATTGATACCTCTCGCCATCGTTGTTCATTCCTCGGTTCCCGTGTTGTTGCAACCGGAATGCCAACAAGTGAACCGTGATGTGTGAAATCAATACTCCTAACAACCTTGTTGCTTAGTAGTTAATGGACAACAATTTCATTCTTAGTGTGTTGGTTATTAAATTTCCATCCTAAGATTGATCGTGCTACCTAGTCCATTTTCCCTGGTGCACTCCTCGACCAATGAGATAGGATTGTGTCAATCCATCACTCTCTTGATCATATCGTCTTTCCCTGAAAAGCAAGATTGATCTTGAGCTTAATACCATATCAGTGGTTTGTGATTTTCCGATTATCTTCTCGGAAGTATCACCGGGTCGTCACCCGACCGCTATGTTGAGCTCGTGATCAAGTTGGTTTCTTGTAAACAAACCTTCTCCAAGGATCTGTGCAGGATACCCTGAGCTAGTTGGTTAAGCTATGCATCAACTTGGAGAGTTGGAAGACAGAAGCTTGTCCGATATAGTTCATTATAAGGGATGTCTTGTATGTGTGTTGAAGAAAGTTGATATTTTCATCGACTGAACCTCGTGATCAGTTAATGGACCTATCATTTTTATCCAACCTTTGATTGGAGTATGGGCTATCATCCAATCAGACCAGAACCAACGATATTCGTAATGTTATCTTACTCGTGGTTGATCCCTCGAGCATACACCATTATATCTTTTGGGTCTGACCAATGCTATCACTTGTTCACTGAACTATGGAATTCCTTTTAAAAGGAAACCCAGATGAATTGTTGTTGAGCCCATTGACAACATCCTTATCTCCTCCATGATCTTGTTGGACAACAAGTTAGTGTTGGAAACTTTTGAAAGCATCTTCTTCATGCTAGTTCATGAAGTATTTGTTTGATGAAAGGAGTGACATCCTCTTATACACGTGCATTTGGTGAAAGTTGCCGCCGTGAATTTGAGAAAGTTAGTTTTGCTTCCTCTGGAATCATCCCAAGTCAGTCATGCACACGTGCGAAGTATTCTGTGGTCTGGAGACTTGCAACCTTCATTCCATAGGTGTCCCGAGCACACCAAGCCACCGATTGATTTGTTCAAGGAGAAGCAGTTCCTTCTTAAGAGTATACCTTATGCAAGGACTTCGATATCCTCGATGATGGTTCCCCACCTGAACTCGGTAGTGTTTAATTATAAGACTACTACGTGGCCATGCTTATCTGGGACAACGTGTTCACATGTTTGTAGCAGAACCAGCTCATGTTTTGGAGCTTACTATCATAGTTCATTCCCCGAGAATCTCGCAACGTCATCTCGTCGATTTGTGTTGCAAACTTTCGTTTTTCTTCCTAGACTCGATGAGTCTGGAATATCCTGACACCAACCAGATCTGAATCTCAGGCAGATATGATGGTTTGGAACATTTCCCAAGAACTATAATATCGGCCCCTCGGAAACCGGTAAAGTGGATGTCGTGGCCAACACACCCAGCCGAAAGACCTGTTATTATAATATCTTGATTGAGGAAGTTGGCCACCTCCCCATAAGGATTTCGTAGGATCTACTCCCTAGTTGTTCCTTATGGATTTTTGTGCTCCCGAAGTCCGACCTTTTTACTTGATGGTCTGGTTACCAAACCATTTCAATAAATGGATTACGCTGGCACATTAAGGAGAGCATTAGAAGCGGAGTGCTAAATGTCTCTCGGTCGATCATCCAGATTTTATTTCCTTGGCCCCGCCAAGGGTGAAATCTGAGAAAGTGTTATCTTCCTTTGCATCTACATCATCCATCATCATTCATCATGGTAGCAAGTTGTGTGGCCAGGATCCTTGACACGGATATTGGTAAAATCTTGATGATTATGGAAATGCTCAAGTTCTTGAGAGCATGCGCAAGTGCTAGGTTTGATCGTCGGCATTAACTGTATAGTGCTCTCAGTTTCCTCGGCAATGCTATGACCTTTTCAAACAGTAAATTCACTCTCTATTGTTGGGTTCTTCCCCAGTTACTAGAATCATTCCCAGCATTTGCATTTTGTTCCCAGCTTGCACCGCCAATGTGCCATTCTACCATGGGTCTCTTCCATTTCCGGTGGTAAGCAAATTCATCCATTACGTTGTCTTCAACAAGGTAATCCACATCATCCAAGTCCGAGTATGCCATTCTACCGACCCCCTCCAAACGATCGCTCGAGAATTGCCTTAGGCTGGTTTAAAGAGTTTCAATGATCTCTGAATCAAAGGTAATTCTTTTTGCCACTTAAGGGGATATATCTACGAGCCACCATCCCTAAGGTGCCTCGTTGTGGTATCATGGCAACTCAACTCCTCGCTATGTTGACAATCGTTTACCACCTTTTTAAGTGTGGAATTGTTGTCTACCTAGTGAACCCTCGTCATCTGTTCCACTCCATCCCTCTAGAGGTGTGCTTCGTCTCTCAACTCGAGAGATGTTGCTATGTCTCATTCCGTGAGTTAATCCTGAGTTGTTCGACCTTCGAGAAGAACGATTCTTTTGGGATTTTTCCTTCCTATCGTTGTCATGATAGTTGGAGTTCTCAGAGCAAGACTTCGAGACAATGATGGTGAACGAATCAACGTTCATTTGAAGTGCAACCTGGATCGTGAAGATTGTGCTAGTTTGCGTTCCCCCTTCACCCTCCCCTATGCTTGAATCTCGGGACGAGATTTTTGTTTAGTGGGGGTGAGTTGTCACATCCCTGGTCCTGTTATGCACTAGGCTAGACCCTCATGTGAGCATCATGTTTTAATTCAAATGAAATTTGAATTGAGGAATTTTCAAAAGCCTCAGAAGACCTCTAAAAATAACCAACATTTGAATCTCATCAAATGAGTCCAAAGAAATGTTCTTGTTACTCTGTGAAAATATTGGTAAGGGTAAAATTCAAACCAATATTTTTGGAATCACAGAATTATTTATTTTTGGGCCTTTGACTTAAACCAATGACATATTTGAGTTGAATTTATTTCTATTATATAAGAAATAAAGTTCAAATATTTTTGTAAGTTGCCTGTGACCTTGGACTAGTTCCTGAGATCACATACAATTTACAGAAAGTTTTAGAAAAATGATTTGATATTTTAAATCAAATCAAAACCAATTGCAGAAAATAGAAAAGAGAAAGAAAGAGAGAGAGAACCCACCTGGACTTACCTGGCGCCCACCAACCGGCCCAGCTCCAACGGCCCAGCCCATCACCGCCTCCTCCCTGTCGTCTTCCTCCCTCGCCAGAAGGACGGAGGCGCGTGTCCGCCCCGCGCCGGCCACCTCCTCCCTCCCTGCCTGCCTGGCCCCTCTCCGATGCGCCTAGACGACGCCACGGAGATGCCGAACCCCCTCGACCTCTCTATCACTCTCCCCGTGGCCCTCCTCTCCTCTGCTTCCTCTCTCTCACTCGCCCGAATGCAGCCATCGCCACCGACGCCGTTCGCCACGGCCACCAGCCACCCCTCGCCCTGCCGCTGGGCTCAGGAGCTCCGCCTCGACCCCCTCTTCCTCCCCACCGATCCACGGCCCTCCGGAAGCCCTGCAGCGTCGCCCTCAAGCTCATCTTCAACCTTCGGCCGCCGTCAACCTCATCATCTATTCGCCGCCGTTCGTGCTTCCCCGAGCTCGCTGACCCTCCCTGCATGATCCCCGTGAGCCCCTGAACCGATTTCCCCTCTCCTTTGCCCTGTAAGGCCGCTGTAGCCGTGCTAACCACCGCGGCCGAGAGCTTCTCGCCGCCGGCCATGGCGTGGCCGTGGCCACAGCCACCGCAGCTCGCTCCTGAGCCCACCGTCGTTCTCACCGCAACCTTAGTAGCCCGTAGCCACCACCAGCTCCTCCTGCCGTGCCTCCTAGCAATGACCCCGAGCTCGCCCGAGCTCCGGCAGCCGCCAACGTCGTCGCCGGCGTCTTTTCTGACCATCCCGAGCCCAACCGCCACCACCACTCGATGCGCGAGCTCCCCAGCTACGCGTAGCGCATCTCCGCCGTCGATTTGGTCGACAGAGGACCAAATCCGAGCCTCGCCGCCGTGTCTGGCCTCGCCGGCGTCGAGTCGCCGGCGGGTTTGACCCCGCTGACCAGGGGTTTGACCTCCCTGGGATTAACACCCGTGGGCCCTGCACCTGACAAGATTAGTTTAGGACTAATTACCCCTGCTGACACTGACAGTGGGCCCCGTGGCTATTAATTTGATTAGTTAGAATTAATTAACTCTGTTAGTCACTTGTGTCACTGACGTGTGGACCCCGCTGGTCAGGTTTGACCCGGACCAGCCCCTGTTGACCTGCTGACGTCATGCCATCGTCATGCTGACGCAGTAAACCCTTTTCTGGATTTTAAATAAATCTAAACGATTTATTTATTTGAGAAAATAGCTAAAACTTCTAAAAATCATAGTAATTCAACCGTGACTCCAAATCAAACAAATTATATATGTAATATTATCAGAAAAATTCAGGGAATCCATCTGTACCATTTTCATGCATGTTTGAACAATGTTTGTCCTCTGTTTTGGACAAAAGAAATAAATGGCATTTAAACTCTCACATATGGAGTTTGAATTTGAATCTTGTATTCAAACCAACCCCATTTAACTTGTTGCTAGATGCATTAGCCCAAAACACATTCATATTGCCATGTCATAGCATGCATCATACTGTGCATTGCATTGATCGTGTTTCTTCTGTGTTTGACGGTGTTGTTCCCCCTCGGTAGACGCTGTACCGATGATGTGATCATTGACACTGATGAAGACTGAATGTTATCTTCAGAAGTGCCAGGCAAGCAAAACCCCCTTGCTCATTCCGATACAATCCTACTCTCTCGCCCTGCTCTCTTTTACTGCATTAGGACAACAACGAGTCATTTGTTACTTGCTGCGGTAGCTGAACCCCTTTATCCTCTGCATGACCTGTCATTGCCACAGTAAATAGATGAAACCCACTAGTATGAGTAGGAGTTGTTTGAGCCCTGTTGTGCCTACTCATTCATGTTTGTTTGTCATGCCTGCTACTGCTTAGAGTTGAGTCAGGTCTGATTCATCGGGGATGAATCAGAGGTGTGTGAACATGTCCTACTGTGTGTGAGCTAAGTGTGTGAACACGATTTGGTAAAAGGTAACGGTGAGAGGCCATGTAGGAGTACATGGTGGGTTGTCTCATTGAAGCCGTCCTCAGGAACTGAGTTCTGTGTTTGTGATCCATGATTTCAGCTACTACCATGCATTGGGCCCTGAAATATGACCCCACTCGACTTCTTATTCACCCTAGTCCTCTGTCCAGGAGTTGCAAGTAGTTTCTGGTGTTTGTAGCTTACTGGAGGCCGTGGACAGCGCTGACCCGCGGGGTGGGCTGTGATGCGGTAGGTACGTGGCACGGTGTACCGAATACCCGTTAAGTATCTCGGGAACCCTGTACACATCGTTCGGGGCCGTATGGAAAACCTCGGCCGGACTCCCTGCGGATGGAACCTGGATAGGCGATAAACCTGGACTAGAGACTTAGGTGTTTAGGTAGGTCGTGGTCTACACCCACGTCGGCTTTCGCTTGAAGTCTGCCGAGCACATGTCGTGTGCAGACGCTAAGTGGTGGAAACATGTATGAAGAAGTACACCCTTGTAGGGTTAACATCATCTATTCGAATAGCCGTGTCCGCAGTAAAGGACTTCTGGGTTGCTTATATCAGTTCATAGACAAGTGAAAGTGGATACCCTAAAATACGCAAGATAAGCGTGAGTGCTATGGATGGCGTTCTCGTAGGGAGACAGGACCGGATCCATAGTGGTGTATTGATATGGTGAATATGTGGACTCGTGTGCGCCACCTCAAAAGAGTTACTTGCAGCCGTAGTTCAGGATAGCCACCGAGTCAAAGCTGGCTTGCTGCAGTTAAACCCCCACCATCCCTTTGTTGATAATGATGCATATGTAGTTAGTTCTGATGTAAGTCTTGCTGGGTACATTTGTACTCACGTTTGCCTATTTTATGTTTTTGCAGAGAGACTTCGGTCTCGCTAGTAGTTCCGTGTGGACTTCGATGTTTAGCTTGTTACCTCAGCTACGATCTTGTGCCCTCGGCAGGATCTGGTAGATAGTCAGGCTTCTCAGCCTTTTTCATTTATAGGTGTCTGTACTCAGACATGATAGCTTCCGCTTGTGCTTTGACTTGTATGCTCTGAATATTGGGTCATGAGACCCCTGTTTGTAATATCTCGCTCCTCGGAGCCTAATGAATATATACTTGAGTTAAAGAGTCATGTTGTGATGCCATGTTGTATTTGCACATATCGAGCATATTGTGTGTATGTTATTGAAATGCTTGGTATGTGTGGGATCTGACTATCTAGTTGTTTATCCTTAGTAGCCTCTCTTACCGGGAAATGTATCCTAGTGATTCCACTGAGCCATGGTATCTTGCTACTGCTCCGGAACACTTAGGCTAGCCGGCATGTGTCCTTCTTCGTTCCTGTGTCTGTCCCCTCGGGGAAATGTCACCGATGAATACCGGAGTCCTGCTAGCCCAGTGCTACAGCCTGGATTCACTCGCTGATGACCGACATGTTCGTTGCTGGGTCATGTATGCCTGTCCCTGTAAGTTAGTGCCACTTTGGGTTCAGGACTAGCCATGTCAGCCCGGGTTCTCTGTCATATGGATGCTAGCGGCACTATCATATACGTGAGCCAAAAGGCGCAAACGGTCCCGGGCCAGGTACGGTGGCACCCGTGGGAATACCGTGCGTGAGGCCGCAAAGTGATATGATGTGTTATATGCTAGATCGGTGTGGCATTGAGTCAGGGTCCTGACATGCCCCCACGTAGGAAATATGGAGGTGTTCGGGATGGAATCTAAACAATCTTGATCCAATTATATGGTCCTTGAAGGAGTTGTTTAGCGCAACGAACCAGGTAATCAGACTATGCGGCTTGAACGCCCTCACTTAGGCATAGGAGTTTGACAATAAATCAAAGGCGCAACCCCTAGTATCCGAACCAGAGTGCTATAAGCGTCTGATCGGGAAGTACCTATCCTTCGCGTAATGCGAAAGAAATCTCCAACGATTTGCAACCTCCGAACAGCTAATCGGCTCTCGCCGCATCATGATAGTCAATTTTTGGCTTTCTCTACTGAGGTGCTTGAGGGAGTCCTGGATTAGGGGGTCTCCGGACAGCCGGACTATATCCTTTGGCCGGACTGTTGGACTATGAAGATACAAGATTGAAGACTTGGTCCCGTGTCCGGATGGGACTCTACTTGGCGTGGAAGGCAAGCTAGGCAATACGGATATGTATATCTCCTCCTTTGTAACCGAGCTTGTGTAACCCTAGCCCCCTCCGGTGTCTATATAAACCAGAAGGTTTTAGTCCGTAGGACAACAGACAATCATACCATAGGCTAGCTTTTAGGGTTTAGCCTCTCCGATCTCGTGGTAGATCAACTCTTGTAGTACTCATATTATCAAGAATAATCAAGCAGGATGTAGGGTTTTACCTCCATCAAGAGGGCCCGAACCTGGGTAAAACATCGTGTCCCCTGCCTCCTGTTACCATCCGCCTTAGACGCACAGTTCAGGACCCCCTACCCGAGATCCACCGGTTTTGACACCGACATTGGTGCTTTCATTGAGAGTTCCATTGTGCCATCGCCGTAAGGAAGGATGCCTCGTCTCATTGTTAAAAACAACATTACCGCCGGGGGAGCCCTGGCTGTCGGCCAAACTCTCCGGCTTGGCAGTTTCATCATGACCGCCCGTTCGGCCGCTGCACCGACGATGACCTCTCGGGTCATCAAAAACAACCTCCACGTCGGCTCTGAATTCGCTGAGCAGATGGATCCAATGGAGCTCTCTTCCCTAAACGAGCTCTTGGATCGTATCGCCACCTTGGGAGTCGCTATAGACTATGATCAGATTGGGCTTAAACCCGATCAAAGGGAGATTAATTGTCCATCGGTCACCCATCATATTACGGTGATGGAGGAACAATTCGGCGATTCTTCCTCTAACTATGTCCGGATTCCTGAGCTTTGCCAGCTGGATACCAATTTACGGGAGGACATCGCCCAAGCCCTGAACCTAGAATCAGGCAGCGGGCCAGACTTACCGGGAAACACTCCGGAATCCAAGCTTCCAAGATTGGAAACTCCTCGGCCCCTGGGTCTCAGATCGGGTAGGGGTTCGTACTCAAATCCACCCACCCACCCAGACATAAATGATCTTTCCCACATCAGGCAAGAGCCCCATGAAACAGTACATCATTATTGGGCCAGACTACTCCTTGTGATGAACAAGGTTAAGGACTGTCGCGAGGAAGACGCAGACTCATTTTTCTGCAATAATTGCTCGGACAAGGGAGTCCTTAACGCCTTAAGTCGCCGTGACATATCACGCTTCGCTGACTTGGCGTCCATAGTACGAAAGTACTGTGTGATGGAAAGCGCCTGGAAAAACGAAACAAAATTTTGGGATAATCCGACTCGGAATATAGACCTAGTCTGAAGTAAAAGGGTGCACTATCATAAGACACCCGAGTTAGTTACAAAGAAACAAAAACCCTCTATAGGGCATGGAACCGTATTGGAGGGATGGCTCAACGGCCCTTGCAAAATCCATAGTACCGCGGATACCATACCAACACACAGCCTTAGAGTATGTTGGATACTCCGGCAGGTGGCCATAAGTGGTGAGGATCTTCTCATCCCAAATGCCGAAGAGCACCATCCCGTGGATAACAATACGGTATTAACAGTGTTTGAAACCTTCGCATCAAATAATAGGCGCAAGGGAACACTCCGCAGCCTCGTCGAAATCTGCCACGTAGCAGCAATGAATACATGGAGTGCCATGGCTATTACCTTCAATGCCAGTGGCGAACCTAAATTCTGAATAGCCCGAGCACCGGCTGCACTGATCCTCAGTCCAATTGTGGACGGCTTTCGACTCACCAAAGTACTCATGGACGGCGGCAGTGGATTAAACCTCATCTATGAGGAAACTCTTCAAAAAATGGAAATAGATTGGAACCACATTAACCAAAGCAGCACAACCTTTAGAGGAATCATCCCCAGTCGGGAAGCACGCTGTGCTGGGAAAATCACAGTAGATGTGCTATTCGGCACGCCAGAGAACTATAGGTCTGAAGAAATTACATTCCAAGTGGCCCCGTTTAGTAGTGGATACCACGCCCTTTTAGGCCGGGAGGCGTTCACGATCTTCCAAGCCATACCCCATTATGGTTACATGAAGCTCAAAATGCTCGGGCCCAATGGAGTCATCACTCTTGCTAGTGATCCGGACACAACACTCCACATCGAAAACAAAACAACCGAATGGCCCTCGAGGCATTATCCGAAGCCCTTTCGGCCGAGGAATTAACTGCGCTACGCTCTACAGTGGACAGGGACGACGTGATACTTGACAAGAGATCCAAGTTAACCTCTTTTAAACCAGCGGATGAAATATTCAAATTTCAAGTCCACCCAACGGACCCTACAAAAACAGCCTCCATTGAGGCACAGTTAAACCCTGCCATGGACGCCGCACTACGAGAGTTCCTACGCGAGAATTGGGACATATTCGCCTGGCACCCCTCAGACATGCCAGGAATCCCACGCAGGCTGGCTGAGCATAGCCTGAATATCCTAAAGGGATTTAAGCCGGTCAAGCAGGCTCTTTGGCATTTCTCTGAACCTAAGAGACAAGCTATGGGAGAGGAACTAGCCAAGTTATTGGAGGTCGGATTCATTAGAGAAATAAAACACCCGAACTAGCTAGCAAACCTGGTGATGGTACCAAAGAAGGACAAATCCTGGCGCCTATGTGTCGATTTCAAGGACCGCAACAAGGCTTGCCCAAAGGATCCCTTCCCCCTCCCCCACATTGATCAAATTATTGATGCTACCGCAGGACACGAGTCATTGTGTTTCCTCGACGCATACTCCGGCTACCACCAAATCAAGATGGCGGAGTCCGACCAAGCCGCAACGACATTTATCACACCATACGGCCCCTTCTGTTTCAACACAATGCCTTTTGGGCTCAAAAATGCCGGCGTAACATATCAGCGCATGATTCAGACATGTCTGGAGAAACAGCTCGGCAAAACAGTAGAGGCATACGTAGATGATGTGGTCGTCAAAAGCAAACACGCTGACTCTCTAATAGACGACCTGAGGCTCACATTCGACGACTTGCGAACATATGACATCAAGCTCAATCCGGAAAAATGCATTTTCGGCGTACCAGCCGGAAAGCTCCTGGGCTTCATTGTCTCCAATAGAGGAATTGAAGTTAATCTGGCCAAAATCCAAGCTTTGTCACAGTTGGCTACCGCAACAGACCTCAAACAAATCCAGAAATTAACTGGATGTGTAGCGGCTCTAAGCCGCTTTATCTCCCGCTTAGGAGAAAAGACATTACCCCTTTATCGCCTCCTTCGGTGCACTGAACACTTCGAGTGGACGGACGCTGCCACAGCCGTATTGGAAGAAATAAAAGCCATACTGGCAACCAACCCAATCCTGGCCGTGCCAAACAACGGCGAACCAATGTTGTTATACATTGCGGCAACTCATCAGGTTGTAAGCACAGTGCTCGTCGTCGAACGAGAAGCGGACGGACATAAATTCCCTCTTCAAAAGCCGGTATATTATGTATCCACTGTGCTCACTACATGCAAATCATGGTACCCACATTATCAAAAGATAGCCTATGCGGTATTCATGGTATCCCGGAAGCTACGACACTACTTTCAAGAGTGTTCAATTAAAGTAGCCTCGGAAGTGCCACTTAATGATATTATTAACAACCGCGACACCACGGGCCGGATTGCCAAATGGGCCATTGAGCTCCTCCCGTTCGACATAACATACAAACCTCGGCGAGCCATTAAATCACAGGTATTGGCCGACTTTGTCGCCGAATGGACGGAAGCCGAACTCCCTAAAGAGTACGGCACATACTCCAATTGGATCATGCACTTTGACGGCTCCAAAATGCTGGCTGGTCTGGGGGCTGGCGTCATCCTGACGTCCCCAACCGGAGATACAGTTCAATACATACTGCAGATACTGTATAGAGACTCCAACAACGCAGCCAAATACGAAGCCCTATTACATGGTCTTCGGATGGCAGTTTCCATGGGCATTCAACGCCTGGAGGTGTGCGGGGATTTGAACCTCGCAATATCCCAAATAAATGGAGACTTTGATGCCAAGCATCCGAAGATGGCGGCCTATTGAAACACCGTTCTAAAGATGTTAGCTCGGTTTGAGGGGCTCGAATTTCACCATGTGGCTCGAGAAAACAATCGGGCGGCGGATATCCTCACCCGCATCGGCGCAAAACGTGATGCAGTGTCCCCAACATCTTTTTGGAGAGGTTATTTAAGCCATCTGTGGTATGGGAAGGGGATACCGGTAACAATAGTCTGGACCTGGCCAAAATGCCAGATACCGAACACTCTAACATAATCGGAGGCTCTGCCACCGAAATAACACCTTCAGCCCACGTAATAATGGCCATCATTGCCCCGTGGACAGAACCATTCCTGGCCTACCTAACTAGGCAGGAACTTCTCGAGGACCAAAATGAGGCACGCTGCATAGTGCGGCGATCTAAAGCCTACAGGGTCCACGAGGGAGAGCTGTATAAAAAAAGCACTACCGGAGTCCTTCAAAGGTGCATCTCCGAAGAGGAAGGACGGAAGCTTTTGGCAGAAATTCACGCCGGACTCGGCGGCCACCACACCGCAGCCCGGGCCCTTGTAAGCTAGGCCTTCCGTATAGATTTTTATTGGCCGACGGCCCGGGTAGACGCACAGGACTTGGTCCAACACTCTCGGTTGCCAGATTTTTGCAAACCAAAGCCATATGACACCCACCGCCCTCCAAACAATCCCCATTACCTGGCCCTTCGCGGTCTGGGGGCTTGACATGGTTGGACCCCTTAAAGAGGGAAACCATAAGAAAAAATACTTACTGGTCATGGTGGATAAATTCACCAAACGGATAGAAGCCAAACCTGTTAAAACAGCTGAATCTGGACTGGTGATAGACTTCATATCCGGGGTTGTACACCGTTATGGCATCCCCCGCAGCATCATCACTGACAACGGCACGAACTTCATGGCCGACGAGGTAAAACTCTGGAGCAGCAATATGGGCATCAAGCTCGATTATTCTTCCATCTATCACCCACAAACCAACGGCCAAGTTGAGCGAGCAAATGGTCTTATCATGAGCGGCATTAAACCTAGATTAGTGCGGTCCTTAAAGGAGTCTCACACGCACTGGGTAGAGGAGCTCGACTCCGTACTCTGCGGGCTGCGGACCACGCCGAATCGTACTACTGGATACACACCCTTCTTTATGGTGTACAGCGCAGAGGTAGTTCTGCCCTGCGACATAATTCATGACTCACCTCGAGTGCGCATGTACGAAGAAAGAGAAGCCGAGCTCGATCGGCATGATAGTTTGGACACCCTGGAGGAGGAGCGCGATGTGGCAAAAGTCGTTCTGCATTTTATCAGCAACAAGCTCGCAGATACCAAAGCAGAGAAGTACGGGCCAAAACTTATAACATTGGTGAGCTAGTTCTATGCCTACCGGAGAAGAAGAAGACCAAGCTCGAGCCTAAATGGGAAGGTCCCTTCATTATTGACCAAGTTCTAACCGATGGAGCATACCGTCTGCGGAATGCATCGAATAATCGACTTGAGCCAAACCCATGGAACGCAGCCAGGCTCCGAAGATTCTACGCCTAGCGCCGGACTCTATGTCCATCTCCTTCCTCTGTCCATTTTTTGCACATACATTATCTGTCTTTTTTCTCTTTATTCCTTTTATTCTTTCTCAAGGCCTTCAAGGGCCAACTTGTGCCTCGCTTGCACACTATAGACGTGCTAACTGCGCTCATTATACCTGGGGGCTTCTTACACAGAAGCTTAATTATCTATCTAGGCTTCATGCCCCGCACATGTGTTATTCTTCCTCATGTACCTTTTCTTCGCCATTATATGCACCGATATGACTTAAGTTTTGGCCAAGCTAGGTTGCCTGGCTCTTGTATTTATGCCCTACATTCCCGTTAATTTGGCTAGGGCATAAGGGGAGCACCTCTACGATTTTTACTGTCGGGTCAGCCGGATGTGTACCTCAGACTGGGTGAAGTCGAAAGCTAGCGTTCTTAAGGGAATATTCGGTCGGCGAACAAAAGATGATTCTTATTTATTTTCCATATGTGCCCCCAGATGTTTTTGCCTGCGTTTCCTATCGCAGTCCGGACATGCACTTTAGGGCATGCAATCCCAGGGAAAGGAACCCCTAACGGAACTATTCTCCCTGGAAGATGTTTCTTACTACCCATGTAATATAACATAACTAGTTGGGTACTTGTCTGTTCAAGCACTAATGGCCCCTACGCCTGGTTTCCATGCATACCCCGGTTCTTATATAACTGTGCGGGTATTCGGACACACTCCAGACTATCGGGTCCCGAGGTTGAAGGGAAAAGATCCGCCATGACAAATGATTTACAATCCGGCTAGATGGCATTATACATGTCACTTTAGTTACATAGTCATGTAGATTGACTACATTCCTAATTTATACCATCCAACAGGCTATCTAGCCTACAATCCTTTTGGGAATACATTGCGGCTAATTCTACTTGCCCATACACTAAGCTAACGGGGATCTCTTTCCCATCGGGCCCCACAGGTCCGACCTCGGCCATGTGGTTTGGGTCAGTCTTTGTATACTGCGTCTTCACCATGGCCCAGGCTTCCCTGGCACCTTGACGGCAGGCCGATATCTTCCATAATCGGAAGTGCCGCCGTGCTCCTTAAGCTTATCCGCAAGCTCTCCAATGCCTTCTGGCAGGGAGACGGATGGCCACAAGGCCTGGGAAATACCTTGCATCACCTGCCGAACTTGTTCATGCAGTTGTGAGAGCACGGAGAGAAGATCACCCGCAGACCCGGGCATCTCCTCCGCGGGACGACCCGTTAGCATACCTGCAGACATACCTCTCTTAGCCGACTTCTCCGCCGCCCCCTTCTCGGAGTACGCAAGCTGGGCTTGAACATCTTTCAGTTCCATGCTCAGCTTGGTATTGGCGTCTTGGAGATTGTTTTTCTCCCGCCTGACCTCAGTCAGCACGCGTTCGCCAGCCTTTAGTTGTCGTACGACATGCTGGTCCTCCGGATTCTCTCTGGATTCATCTGCAACATCTATTGTTAGATCTGCAGCCACGCCGCATGCTATATGGTACCTATAATTCTTTGAAACAAATGTTACCAGCTGGGGACTTTTTAGGTTCCTTTAATGCGGCAACGGCGGCCCGAAGTTGGGTCTTGCATTCCTCCAGCTCCTGTGACAGTCGAGTATTCTTCTCTGTAAGAACCTGCGCAATATATGATCCTTAAATCAGTTCTGCTAACGGTTTCAAGTCTCAGGGGCTACTGATACATATAATCATCAGATTTGCTTACCCATACATCCCTTACATACTGCTCTGTGGCTCTGGCTAGACCATTTTGAGCAGCAAGGAGGTACGCGTCTCCAGAATTGAAGGCATCAAATGCCTCTGGTGAGAAGCAAGCGTCACGGAGTACGGCCCGGTGACGCCTATGATTCATGGCGCTCTCCACCTCTGAATTTGTAGCAGATAGTCTATCTGCATCCTCTGTAGGGGGAGTATCCGGTGTCCGCCCCATGTCAGCTTCCGCCTCTATGTCCGGCCCTGGAGCCTGACTGGTGGAAGCATGATCGGCGGCCTCACCGGACATATTCCGGCGAGCATTTTTTCTGTTAAAGAAACATGGACGTCATTACATTTTGAGAAATACGACAACCATTGAGCGTGGTTTTTGTCATACCTCTGCGCCGGTGTCTCTGTCCTGACCGCCTTCCTTTTTGGCCTACCCGGCCTCAGCGCCTCTTGTCGATGAGTCGCTGCGGGTTCGGCACAGCGTCCCGAATGCCTTCCCTATAAAACACCATATGTATATGGTAGGTGAACTGTCTAAAAGGGGATCCTAGTTTTCGGAGTTGGGATTTTGGTTTTTCGTACGAGCGACGCAGGGAGCAGTCCGAGATAGTCAGCCGTAATGGCCACCATGGCGTCATCACAGCTCAATTGATAGAACTGTCGGTCTATCAGCTCCACGAATATGTCCGGTTCTTCTTCGAATCCGGGACCAAGGGCCTGGTCGGGGTCCTCCGGTTGTGGGGATGGGCTGTTGACCCCCCTTATGGCTTTTTGCAGTTCCTGCCGTAAAATGGCAAGGTGAGTACCTGCAACAAAGAATGCGGGAAGAATGGGAGTAAGGAGATATAACTCACCCAGATTGGAGGGTTGTACATGGAGAATCCATCCCGTGGTTTGATGCGGGTGAACTCCTCTTCCTCTCCCTTGAACAGCTCGGATAGGATTTTCGCTAAAGCAGCAGCGTTGTCCGGACCCTTGCGCCCGCAACGGGTGGCATCGTCTTCCCCGTTAAAACACCACAGGGATGCCCTCGATATTCAAGTGGTTGTACTCCCCGCATTATGCATATTGACATAACCTTGATTATTGTCAATACTGATTGAGCCAGCGATTTGATCCGGTTCATCAGGTAAAGGACTTCTCCGTTGTCTTCCTCCTGGGGGCTCCGTGGGCGCCAGCTTCATCATTTCATCAGAGGAGCATTGTTGAACTCAGGTAGACCCCGCCGAACAGGGTCCAGAAGGGGGACATCCTCCATATAAAACCATTCCGAAGGCCAGTCCTCGGACGTCTTCTTCGGAGTACCGGACAGGTATCCGGTTTCGGCGATGCGCCATATTTCGGCTCCGCCCACTTGATAAAGTGACCCCTCTTATGTACTGGGGACAAGGCAAAATAACCTTTTCCACAGCTCGAAATGAGCCTCGTAGCCCAGGAATAACTCGCAGAGGGCAACATAGCCAGCGATGTGTAATATGGAAGCAGGGGTGAAATTATGCAGTTGGAGGCCGTAAAACTCCAGGAGCCCGCGGAGGAATGGATGAGTTGGAAATCCGAGTCCCCTTAATAAGTAAGGAACAAGGCATACCCACTCCCCCGTAGAGGGGCTGGGGAAGATCTCCACTTGCTCCCCGCCATTGTAGGTAGCGAGCCCGGCTCGGAAGGGAACCATATACGCCGGAAGGAGAAATCCCTTAGTCTGCAGCTCGACTAATCGACTGTGTGGGACAGAATACCTCTTCCAATCACCGGGCTTAGGGCTACGGGGGCGGGAGGAGGAGCTGCGGAGGTCGGCCATGCTGGAGTGGATCTTTCCGAAGCGCGCTCCGATGGATTCTCGCTGGGGGAGGATGATATGGATAGGATCTAAGAATCCCCATCCCTTTAATAGACAATTTATTTATCTGGATAGGGGGGCGAATGTTAAAACGCCCTGGCTCCTTGTATTCATTCAACGCGTGGAAGATAGCCCTTATTGGGCATGGAAGCCAAGAGGTCCAACATTTATGGGGCCGGACACTGCTTAACAAACATTCGAAATTTGGAGAAGAACCCGCCTTGCAATGCCGAAGACAACACTGCGCGCCGGACTTGACGTCATTGAAGCCTGGTTTGGGGGCTACTAAGGGAGTCCTGGATTAGGGGGTCTCCGAACAGCCGGACTATATCCTTTGGCCGGACTGTTGGACTATGAAGATACAAGATTGAAGACTTCGTCCTGTGTTCGGATGGGACTCTACTTGGCGTGGAAGGCAAGCTAGGAAATACGGATATGTATATCTCCTCCTTTGTAACCGACCTTGTGTAACCCTAGCCCCCTCCGGTGTCTATATAAACCTGAGGGTTTTAGTCCGTAGGACAACAGACAATCATACCATAGGCTAGCTTTTAGGGTTTAGCCTCTCCGATCTCGTCGTAGATCAACTCTTGTACTACTCATATTATCAAGAATAATCAAGCAGGACGTAGTGTTTTACCTCCATCAAGAGGGCCCGAACCTGGGTAAAACATCGTGTCCCCTGCCTCCTGTTACCATCCGCCTTAGACGCACAGTTTGGGACCCCCAACCCGAGATCCACTGGTTTTGACACCGACAGTGCTCCTTTGGGTAAACCAAGGCACAATCACAGTAGTTCTCCCTTTACTACCTTAGCCAATATAGCGGAACGTAAGGTAGCAAGCACAGGAGCCGGGCAACCCAACTATTGACCAAAGACATGATTCGGAGGCAATGCATATAATGCTAAATTCGGGGTGCCGAAGTATGCTATAAAAAGTGTTCGGACTTTTGTTGCCCTAGTGTGGGGTGCTATGAAGCCCCTGGCAAACATCAAATGTACCAAAGTGGTATGGGTGCTACCTGATGGGGTTACCCACTTGGAAGAAGAAGAGAAAAAAGAAGAAGAAAAAAAGAAAGAAAACAGAAATGGTGAAAAGGTGATAAGATGGGGCTTTAAAGCTCCAGTCACGAATTGTTTTCATTGTAATTTGATTAATACGTCGAGGCGCATTGATACAAGTAAAGCAACAGGATATTTAATATACCAAAAACCAAAGTAGAGCTGCATATGGGTCCTGGCAAATAGGTAGAGTGATTATTCACAAAACCACCTCGAAAATCCCCCATACGTCTGTGTTTCTCGCCGTATTGGTGTGTTTATCCTTCAAGAGGGCAGGTGATCAGGCCATCCGATGGGGCCTGCGGGATTGAAACCTGAAAAGGAAACGAATAAAAGTGAAAGTATGTGTGTATCCGGTGTTAGTTGAGTCGTACATGTGGATTGCAAACTAGTTATGCCTCCGTTGATGCCCATGGAATTTTGAGTGCGTAGTTATGTACGCGTGGTGCGAATGCCACTACTTGACTAGGACTGAGACGGAGGCCGAATTGCTAGTCTAGCTCATGACGAGCCAAGCTATCCTTCTGCACGGTAGTTCGGACCCTCTTGACGGTGTTCGTGGGCTCGGCAGCCGAATTAAGGTTCTGCTTGAGAAGGCCGCTCTGTACTTCTGCTGCTAAGGCAGCTGTGTGCTCTTCTATGTGGAGGGAGTGTTCCGTATTTCCATTGACTGTTATGACGCCACATGGACCGGGCCTCTTGAGCTTGAGATAAGCATAGTGTGGCACTGCGTTGAATAAGGCGAATGCGGTCCGTCTGAGCAGTGCGTGATAGCCGCTGCCAAAGGGGACGATGTCGAAGATTAACTCCTCGCTTCGGAAATTGTCCGGAGATCCGAAGACAACCTCTAGCGTGATTGAGCCCGTATAGCGGGCCTCTACACCTGGTATGAGTCCTTTGAAGGTAGTCTTTGTGGTTTTGATCCATAATGGATGAATGCCCACTGTTCGCACTGTATCCTGATAGTGCAAGTTGAGACTGCTGCCATCGTCCATCAGGACTCGCGTCAGGTGGAACCTATCAATTATTGGGTCCAGGACCAGTGTGGCTGAACCGCCGTGACGGATACTGAGCGCGAGTTTGCGCTCCCTCTTGGGGATGTGGGTAGCATATATCATGTTCACTGTTTTGACCTGAGGGGGAAACTTCTTCTGTCCCCCTGTGTTCGGCGCTCGGGGCTCCTCCTCATCGTCTTCGCTTTGCGATCCCTTATCCTTGTTTTCGGCATTTAACTTGTCGGCCTGGTTAAAAACCCAGCAATCTCTGTTGGTATGATTGGGTGGTTTGTTTGGGGTGCCATGAATCTAGCACGGAGGATCGAGTATGCGGTCCAGGCTAGATGGGCCCAAATTGTTCTTTTCGAACAGTTTCTTCCGCTGACCAGGCTTAGAGCCACTGAATCCGGCATTGACCGCCGTATCCTCAGTGTTGTCATTGTTATTTCGACGTTTCTTCCTATTGCGTCGAGACTTGTCGTTGTTATTTATAGCTTCATGGGTGCCGGTGGCGCTTGCATTTTTATTGCTACGGGCTAGCCAACTGTCCTCGCCCGCGCAAAAGCGGGTCATGAGTGCCATGAGGGCCGCCATGGATTTTGGCTTCTCTTGGCCGAGGTGGCGGGCGAGCCATTCATCGCAGATGCTGTGTTTAAAGGCCACTAGGGCTTCGGCATCCGGACAGTCAACTATCTGGTTCTTTTTAGTTAGGAACCTGGTCCAGAATTTCCTGGCGGATTCTTCGGGCTGTTGAACTATATGGCTTAAGTCATTGGCGTCCAGAGGTCGAACGTATGTACCTTGGAAGTTATCAAGGAAGGCTTCTTCCAAGTCCTCCCAGCTGTCGATGGAGTTTTTGGGTAGGCTGTTAAACTAGTGTCGTGCTGGTCCTTTGAGTTTCAAGGGGAGGTATTTAATGGCATGAAGGTCATCGCCACGGGTCATATGAATGTGGAGGATGAAGTCTTCAATCCATACCGCGGGGTCTGTTGTGCCATCATATGATTCTATATTCACCGGTTTAAACCCCTCTTGGAATTCATGCTCCATGACTTCGTCGGTGAAGCAATGAGGGTCTGCGGCGCCTCTATATCGGGCCGTATCGCGACGTAGCTCTGATGGGGTCCGTCTACGGCTTTCATCCCGTGCATGACTAGGTTTGTCACGTCCGAACAGATGGCCGTCGTCGCGTGTTTGGGCACACCCTCGCGATCCGTAGATCGATCTAGTATATCCTACTTTATTGTTCAAGTCATGTCGAAGGTCATATGTATGACTATGAGCTAATTTACCTCTGCCTCTGCGATGAGGCGGGGCGGGCTGGTATTCGGCTTGAGTTACCGCTTTGTCCCGGCCACGTGGTGGTCGGTCAGCCGCATTGCGCGACGGTGGTATATGTTCCGGCGCCTCGTCGTCAAACTAAGGTAGTAATTTGTGCTTCGGGGTAGCTTTTGGTCGGGCGCTTGAGGTCGTATTCTTCGGCTCCTAGGACATCAGTCCATTTATCGTTGAGCAGATACTAGTCAGCTTGAAGCTGCTGTTGCTTCTTTTTCAAGCTCTTGCAGTGGCTATTAGCTGGCACTTGAAGCGCTCCTGCTCAAGAGGTTCCTCAGGCACGATGAAATCCTCGGTGCCAAGGCTCACCTCATTCTCAGAGAACGGAAGATAATTACTGTCCTCTGAGTCCTCGTGCGTGGCCTATTTACGAGGGCTAACCTGCCCATCTTCCTGTTCATCCTGTTCGGTAGATGCATCAACGGGGTCTTCGTTGTCTTCGGCACCTTCCGGAGTGTTATCTTCTCCTATACCGGTGTTTCTATCTTTGTTGCAGCGTGACTTAGAGCGGTGCCGCTGACGCCGGCGTTTCTATTGTATCTCAGGAGGTTTATCCTCAACTGGATCCTTTTTGTCATCGTCGCTGTTCTCCTTTGGTGCATCCACCATGTATACGTCGTACGAGGTAGTGGTCGTCTAGCATCCGGTGAACGGCGGGTCCTGGGCCTCTTCTTCTCCGGCATCGTCGTCCATACTATCAACATCGTCGGAGCCGTAATCGAGCATGTCAGTTAAGTGTTCGACAGTGGCTATGAAGTGGGTGGCGGGTGGGGAGCGAAATTCCCTGTGATCAGCTTCTAGTTCGAACCGGATATAGTTCGGCTGTGTATCCCCCTCTAAGGATAGATTTTTAATGAGTTTAGCACGTCGCCCAAAGGCGTGTGCTGGAAGATGTCTGCGGTGATAAATTTGAAGATCGATAAATGATCAAGTTCGGCGTCCGCGGACTCACACGGTTTGGAATTTATTGCCGGAGACGAGTCCGGAGTTCCGGTGACACATATATCGTGTGAGGTTAAGTCCATGTGCGGCTCCAACGCCGAGGAATCTGTGTCATCCATGGTGGGGTTGAGCCTCCGGTCCTTGGATGACGCAGTATGCTCCGGATCTAAGGCCAGAGCGGTTACATGAGCTATCTCCTGGATGCGGTCTGATGTCCATCGGGTTGACCAGGAGTGGTTGTCGTGATCTCGAATCCGGCGAAGATCAAGTCTCCATGGGTGTCCGCAACGTAGTTCCAGCTCCCAAATCTGACCTACTGGCCAGGGGCGTAGCTATCGATCTGCTCCAGATGGCCATGCGAGTTGGCCCGCAGTGCGAAGCCGCCGAACACGAAGATATGTCCAGGGAGGAAGGTCTCACCTTGGACAGCATTGTTGTTGATGATTGAAGGGGCCATCAAACCTTTTGGGGACGGCACCGTGGAACTCTCAATGAAAGCACCTATGTCGGTGTCAAAAAAGGCGGATCTCGGGTAGGGGGTCCCGAACTATGCGTCTAGGATCGATGGTAACAGGAGACAGGGGATAGAATGTTTTACCCAGGTTCGTTCCCACTCTATGGAGGTAATACCCTACGTCCTGCTTGATTAATCTTGATGAATATGAGTATTAAAAGAGTTGATCTACCACAAGATCGTGGTGACTAAACCCTAAAAGTCTAGTCTGGCTATGATTATGAAGATTCGGCCTATCTACGGACCTAGCCCTCCGGTTTATATAGACACAGGAGGGATCTAGTGTAACACCCTGATTTTCATGCCACAACACTTAAGCTAATAAATCATGATAAAGTGTGGTTTGACAAAAACTTTTGCATTATTTGGCTTTTATTTGGAGTTGGTTTTCTCTTTGTGTTTTTCCAGTGCTCTTTAAAGTCAACACAACTCCACCTTCTATACTTCATCTCCTTGCCCCAAAATTCTGCCCAATAATCATGCCATGTGTATAGAGCAATATAGTATTTTCTTACAAAAATAATTTGGCCAAATAGTACTTTCAAAAATTACTTTTCCAAAAAAAACCTG
This sequence comes from Triticum dicoccoides, assembly GCF_002162155.2. Lineage (NCBI taxonomy): Eukaryota > Viridiplantae > Streptophyta > Magnoliopsida > Poales > Poaceae > Triticum > Triticum dicoccoides. The sequence continues at coordinate 346,592,333 of NC_041390.1, read as the reverse complement.
AATTGAGGTTTGCACCACAAGTACTTGATTTGGGGTATGAAAAATATTTCAAAGAGTATATTTGAAACCTATTAGATATAGGACGCCCATAAAACACAAAAATATAACTTTAAAAGTAATTTTCCTATTTTATTTAAAGGCTTTTTCGTTAGGCCAGAAATGGTCTTTAATAGGTTAAAATTATTTAAAAGCTTCAAAAATATTTGAGAAAAATCAGGGAAACTCAGTGGGAATATATTTTCCATATATAAGAGTTTCAACACATGGTCATGTTAAAAATATTGGGCAAAACCCTCCAAAGTCATTTCTATCCATTTCAAGTATTTGGAATATTTCTACAAGAAATTTGTTCCAATAAATCCAGGAAAATTCTAGCAAGTCACATATGCATAATATGATGACCTTGCAAAGTTTCAGCTCCATCCAAACTATTTTGGTTCACCAAAGTGCCCCAAAACCATCTCTGTCCAGATACAAATTTGAACAACTTTACATTGCCAACTTATTCCAAATGCGCCCAAACTGTGTGGTCATGCTCAAAATCCCAAATTATGACACTACACAAAGTGGTGCATCAAGGGGAATGGTGTTAAATGACTAGATCTTGGTGAATGCATTTTTGTTGATTTCTAGGGTTTACAAAAGTTGCATTGGAAACTTTGCCCAAATGAGCTCAAAATCTTTGGAAGGCCCTAATTATATGTGCCATTTCACCCGGTGGAGTATCATGCCAATTGGAGTTCATTTGCTTACCCAAACAACCATCAAACACCTTCTGCCACTTTACCAAAATTCCATTTTTGACCTCTTCCACTAATCTCCATGGGCTCAACTTTGTACCACAGCTTCTCCTGGTCCTCTTCTACCTCTAGTAACAATGGAAAATCCACAACTGAATTATTGGAGGGGTAAACCCCCACTTTCTCTCTCTGGACAACCCATTTCCATCTCTCTCTCAACCCCACTCTTCTCCTACTGGCCATCCATGGCATCGAAGGCCCCTCCCCCTTTCTTTACTCCATCCTAGACCTGCTGGACATGCTTGGGGGCGCCCACACTTCTTAGAAAATGGCATGCCATGCCATTTGGGCGCTCTGGAGTACGCTATAGTGTGTCTAGGCACTGTAGCCGCCCCCTTCCAACCGCCTCCAGCCACCTCGGGCCTACCAAGCCCACCCGATGAGACGCCTCGGCGTCCGCAACACGGCAGCTGGTCGGCCCCCTCCTCCTCTCCCTCTTCTCACCCCAGCTCGCACGCGCGCCCGCCGCCCGAGCACACCAATGAGCGCGCTCACACGCGCGGTGCCCCTGGCCCCCTGCTCTCTTTCTCTTCACTTCCCTCACCCAAGACCAACCCCACGTGCACCCCCGACACCTCGCAGCGATCCCCTATGACCCGTAGCGACGACAACAAGCTCGCCGGCGCACGAGTCCTCGGTGGACAATTACCCACCTATTTAAAGGCCTTCCCACGCCCTACTCTCCTCACCACTCACTCTCTCAGTCCCCTAATCACCCCCTACACCACCCGCTCCTCTCTATAAGCTCTCGAGCTCGAGATAGAGCTTGAGCTCCACAGTGGCAGCTCGCCGTCATCCGCACGGTAGAGGCTCTCCCCGCTGCTCCTAAGCCCCGATCTGGAACCCCCTCACTCCATTGTTCCTTTCCCCCTGTTTCCCCTCTCTGTAGCTGCCGGAAATAGTCGGAACTGCCGCCACCTGAAGCTCCTCCTCCGTGCATCCTTGTCGCGGGCGAACCAGGCCGCTTGGGCGACCACCTCCACCTCCACCCGAACGGCGACTCAATGAGGAGTCCAATAGTGCCATCAGCTCACCCCGCCATGCCCGGAAACGTTGCCGGTGAGCTCGTCCGCCCTCTGGCATAGGGTTAGGGATAGCAGGCGGGCCCTGCCTGTCAGCCTCTCCTCTCCCTCGCTTCCCTCTCTCTCACTGGCGCCTGGGCCCCGCCCGTCAGGTTCAAACCTGGCGCGCGTGCGCCGCTCGGCTCGCCTGGGCCAAATCGCCTCTAGGCCTGTGCACTGCGGCTATTCTGGCCCAGTTGCACAGTGGCCTTTTTCCTTTTCTTTTTCTGTCACCTTCCCAAAAAATTCGACAGGATTAAATATTAATCCAAATGCAATAATTCCAGTTCCTAAAATCTTGTAAAAATCCCACCTATTTAATAGTTTACTTTCATTCATGTGCAACCAACTTTTATGTACTATTCATATTCAAATTCAAATTTGAATATATATAAACCCCCTCTGAAAATCTATTTCTTCTATTATGCTACTCCAAATCCAAAACTAGGATTTTATCCTTCTTAGTTTTCACCCTAGTATTTATTAAAAATAAGTTGACATTTTTCCGAGCACTTTGACTTTTCTGTTTTTATTATTGCCTTATTTTCTCATTGATTTTGTTGTGACAAATAGATCCCATGTTTGACGAAGTAGTTGGACAAGAAGAAGGATAAGGATTTGAAGACTTTGAAGACCAAACAAACCAAGGCAAGCAGCCCTTTGACCGTACCGTGAAACCTTTTTATGCATGTCATATGGCACTTGTTGTTGTTGCACCAGAATCATGATGAGAGGGTACCACTTTGGTGGGTTACTCCGTTGCTTTTCTCGTTGATATTTGCATGATGCATGACCCAACCTTTCTATGTTGGTTATGCGAGTGGGAATAGCTAGGATGCTAAGTAAAGCTACACAAAAAGGGGATGGGTATATGCTTGGTGATGGAAGCAAGATTGTTTTCAAAAACTTTTCAAAAACCCCATTAGGTGCCACTTATGCTCGAGGGAGATAATGAGTTGGGTACCCACTTGATGACGAAGTGGTGTACCGAGGCAAGTGTGTGTTGTTTCCAAAACGGATTGGTTTAAGTTGTGACCGTTATTCCAACCATACATGCGCAACCACTCTACCCTTATATGGGAAAGGGCATTATTGATTACCTAGGTCGATACTAGCATGGTGCCCATATTACTAGTGATAGGGGGACATGAGGTCACTCTCGGGACGGGGTCGTGCCAGGTATGTCAGTTGGTACCCCATGCTTGTGGTACATGATGAATATGGGAGTGAGGCTCCACAATTTTAAGATGTGAAGTGTTGGGCACGGGGGTTACTACCAATCGAGTGGACTCTATGTCAGTGTCATCTAGGGAAAGATAGTGATCGGGTGCTTACCCCGGGTACTTGAGGTACCGCGGGTCGTGGATGACATGGGAGTTCCCCGGATCTTGTGGGTAAAGTGTGCAACCTTTGCAGAGTGTAAAACCATTTGAATGTGTCCACGGTCAAGGACAGTTGGGTAACCGCTCTTGGGCTACGTCCACATGTTTGTGAAACCTGGTGAGTGTGTATGGATAAGTGGAAAGAATTACTTGGGTCAAGTCAAAGGACTTGACATGGTTGAGTTGGGTTGGTGCCCACTCCATTTATGTTGATACTTGTAACCAGTCCCTATGGTTACCTAAATTCATGTGATGCATGTTTACCAGTTGTTGAACATGTCATAGAACAATAAAATTAGCTATCTGCAAAAAATTACCTATATCCTGCATTGTTGTATCTCGAACCAAAACATGGGTTGCTTGCAAGTACATTCAAAGTACTCATTGGCTTGCCACTAGTTATTTAATTAGCCAGGCATGGAAGAGCAGGACTTCGACGATGAGTTCCTTGGTGAGGAACATGCGAACTAGGACGTTTCCCAGTCAGAATGCCTGTAGGGTTAAGGCAGATGGCATGGGTTCTACTTACCAACGAAGATTTCCCTTGCTTGAGTTTATTTGATGTTCAACGCCTTTGGCTTTATCTATGTAATACTTGACCATAATGGTCATAATTTGTGTAAGGCGATATGTATGGATGTAAGACTCTTGTTATTTCAGCTTTTGTGTATTCAGTGAGCATTTATCTCTGGGATCACTGTACACGTGCATTCGGTGATCTCGACTTATAGGTTAGGGTCCCCACAGAGCTGGTATTAGAGCCATCCTGACTATAGGAAGCCTTAGTTAGCATGGGCATTAGATAGGACAAAACCCTTTTGCAAAACCCTGTATACTCCTCTTCTTTGCTGAGATTTCCCAAACCTAAGGGATATTTCTCCTTATTGACCTCTCATATTCAACTTTTGTAGATGGCCGTCGCCCCCTTGAGAGTTCTTACGACAGGATTTCCATCACTCCTAAGAGATTGCCTCCAACAATGCCATTATCCCTTGCTGCCCATGTACACCTTGCATGAACTAGAAAATGATGTGTTCGAGAAGGAGTTCTACACCAAGGTTTTTGTGCCTACCAAGACCTCACACCAGGGGTGGTTCTTCATTGGACCACCCGTGCCAACAAGAGACCTGGACATTCAGCAAGTGGCATACGAAGCGCTCCTCCGCCTTCGAGACCTCCTCCCAGAAATGAAAGAAGAACATGCCACCCGCTACCTACCTGGCAAGAGCAGCTTTGGAGCCCCAACTAAAGTGATGATTTCCCCAGAAGATGAGGATCCAACTCTGAAGTACCAGATCCGTTTCATCAATGTAGGAGACTACCTTCTACATCACCTTACCGAAGCATTCCTCAAGGCCCGCCAAGACCTCCCTTCTTCTGTACCTCCACTGCCTCGAGAAGAAGAAGGTGGCCGAGCGAGGACAGCAAATTACTGCCTTACAAGCCCACATTGCCAATCATGAGCAACAAATCAAGGAACTCCGAAAAACCTGCAACCAAACCCCACGTACGAGGCATAGGAATGAATTTCCACATCCACCTCGTAGAAGATCGTCGTCAGGACACCGACGACATAACCCAAGATTGAATGACAACCTTTTTGCTTCCGTCACTTGTCACGGGTGTGGTGAACTTGGGCACATTAAAAGGATGTGTCCCAACAGGCGGCCGACTGTCGCATACCCATTGGCACCACAAGGGGAACCCAGAAACTGAAGACTGAATGCCCTTCTACCGAGTCCGAGAACCCCTAGGGTAGGATGAGTCATGTACCCCCATATGCATAGTCGAGTCCATGTGATGGTTCGAATGGAACCACGTTCTGTGTTTCTTGTTTTTATTTGTTTGTGTTTTGATATAAGTCGCATATTTGCCCTAGGCAGCTTGTATGCGACTATATCACATATCATGTCTTAATGGAGTTGTGTGTGGCCTTTACGACACTTGTTTGTTTACACTTGCACCATAAAACCCCTTTAGGCATCCCCCTTCTATGCTACTTCTCCCTCTCATCTCTGAAGGCCAGCAAGACAAAATACACCAAGGATTCCACCTCGGCAAGCAACTGACACTGAAGACTTTTGCTACAGCCTCCTCGACCAAGTGCAATCACGTAGTATTACCCCTCATGACTGGAACCCCATCCCTAGGCCCTTCGATACTTCATGAGATAACCCATCTCGAATCCTTAACCATGTGCTTAACCCACAGAATTGCAAGAGAACCAGTTAAGCCTCCGTAACCTCGCTCAACATTGGGTTCATTATGGAACTAGTGGACGTAGAGAATGAGCACATTATCATCCTAATATAGCACAAGAACTGACGATGCCATAGGGAAGACCAATTTGTGGATATAGGAATAGAGGACAAATGACTTCATGAGTTTGTATCAATGACCTTGAGGAATTATCTAAAACTTTGGTAGATCATGAGTGTCGGTGTCAAAACCGGCGGACCTCAGGTAGGGGGTCCCGAACTGTGTGTCTAAGGCGGATGGTAACAGGAGGCAGGGGACACGATGTTTTACCCAGGTTCGGGCCCTCTTGATGGAGGTAAAAGCCTACGTCCTGCTTGATTATTCTTGATAATATGAGTAGTACAAGAGTTGATCTACCACGAGATCGGAGAGGCTAAACCCTAAAAGCTAGCCTATGGTATGATTGTATGTTGTCCTACGGACCAAAACCCTCCGGTTTATATAGACACCAGAGGGGGCTAGGGTTACACAAGGTCGGTTACAAAGGAGGAGATATACATATCCGTATTGCCTAGCTTGCCTTCCACGCCAAGTAGAGTCCCATCCAGACACGAGACGAAGTCTTCAATCTTGTATCCTCATAGTCCAACAATCTAGCCAAAGGATATAGTCCGGTTGTCCGGAGACCCCTTAATCCAGGACTCCCTCAGTAGCCCCTGAACCAGGCTTCAATGACGATGAGTCCGGCGCGCAGTGTTATCTTCGGCATTGCAAGGCGGGTTCCTCCTCCGAATACACCACAAAAGAGTTTGAATACAAGGATAGTGTCCGACCCTGCAAAATAAGTTCCACATACCACCATACAGAGAATAATATTTCCACAAATCCAATCTGCTAACACGTTTTGGCAGCATGACATCATGCCATGGCCAGGTAATTATTCGAACCGTTTTTCGTTGACCAGCCCCGCACATAACGCAAGGCGGTTTCTTGAAACGTCTTGTCAAAGCATAGATCGTGTTCCCCTTATTACGGGATTATCATTAATACAGACGTGGGTAACCCAACCGTGCCTAGGACTCCTGGATTTTAGGCAAGTCCCAAACGGCCACGAGGAGGAGGCTTAATATTCACCCTCTTTATAAAGGGACAAGGCCTTTACTTCTTCCCTCCCGTGCTCAATCGAATCCTTCCCCCACCTCGAGTTCTAACACCCAAAGCCCAGGTCAGGTGCTTTGGACCTTCAATCATGTTCGGATCCAGCCTTCAAGGCCGGTGGATGCCTTCCTCCGTCACAGAGGCGGACATCAAGAAGTTGAGGGAAGCCAGATATCTGACAGCCAAAATTTCGCATAGGATGCCCGCCCGAGGGCAGGTCATCCCTACTCCCGAACCCAACGAGAGTGTTGTGTTCGTCTCCCACTTCCTCCGAGGACTAGGGCTCACTCTGGATCCCTTTGTCAGGGGTCTGATGTTCTATTACAGGATGGATTTTCACGATCTGGCACCGGATTCCCTCCTTCACATCTCATCATTTATTGTCGTTTGTGAGGCCTTCCTCCGCATTACCCCTCACTTTGGCCTGTGGCTCAAGACCTTTGATGTGAAGCTGAAGATGGTCGAGGGGCAGTATGCAGCGTGCGGAGGTGCTCTAATAAGCAAAATTGCTGGCGCTCCATGGCCGAAGGGCACCTTTCGACAGGTGTCCGGACTATGGCAACGGGAGTGGTTCTACATCACAGCTCCCCGAAGTGCCAAGTGGGTAGCCGCCCCCACCTTCCGCTCGGGCCCTCCACCATAACTGATGTCATGGATCAGCAGGGGCTGAGCTAGGGCCCAGCTAAGGATGTGCCCATACTGCAGAGCCGCATCCGAGATCTCTTCGAGGGAGATTTCAGTCTGGTTATGGTGATGCAAGTCATGCTGGTTCGTCGAGTCCAGCCTTGGAAACGTCGGCCCCTCCGTATGTGGGAATTCAACCCGGAAGGACTACGCACTATTCAGAATTTCCTCGGCCTGACGCACGAGGAGATGTACAAATCGTTCTTCGGACCCCAAATAGAGTGTCCGGACACCACCGAGGATGCGGGCCTAAGCAGCAACCGCACCGCTACCCAAGTAAGTAATCCTATGGACGAAGACACCTCCATTTATTTATCATGACATCATCCTAAAAAATCGCTCTTTGACCAGGACTAGATAACAACGGCGAAGATGATCCGGTGTTTGGCCCCCCTTCCTGAAGGCTTGAACAATCCGGTGCTGGAAAAGTTGCTCGAGCCAGCGCCTTGTCCGGTGCCCTCGAAGGAAGATGAAGGGGGGGATAAAGAGGGCGAAAGCGGGCCTCCATCGCTACCTATTCCAACCGAGGGAATGAGAGCCTCTGCGAGGGAGGATACCCGAGGGAAAGAATCTGACACTCTCTCTCCTCGGGGAAGGAAGAGGACTACCTTCGAAGATCTGGAAATCAATGTTTCCAAAATGGGAGAAGAAATCTCCGCCAGAGGGTCCTACCTCGGAGGGTGTTCTTGCCGTGCAATGTCTGCGTGGGGATCAGTCCTCTAACGAGCTGTAAGTAATCAAAAGGTATTTAATAGTGAGGATATCCTGCCTTACTTCTGAGAAAAATAACTGAAGTATTTATCTTGCAGTTCGGATCTTAGCCCTTCTCAGCTGAGCTCGTCTTCAGGGGATCTTCTTCCGGAGATGATGGAGAGCGAAACGCCTCACCCTACCACACCACCTTACGAAGCGGGCGACCCTGAGGTGTCGTCGTGGAGGGCTTCTCCTGATCTGGCAAGGCCATAAGGTAATCCTTTGGCCACACGAAGTCCTCAGTATCCGGCTCTCGAGGAGAGAAATCAAAAGAGTCTGGCACCGTCTGGTGCGTGGTCGGATGTACGGAGGGATCTGCTGGAGAAGGCGGTTATCTCAAAGGAGCACCGCACATTGATGGGTACAGTGATTGAAAGGATTTCGTCCGCTGAAAGCGGGCTGCATGAAGCCTTTATGAGTCTACTAACGGGTTTTGAGGTACGTGAAATGATGTATATTTTTGAAAGTACCGCACATTTTTATATGTGCTCTGTGTAGATTGTAGCCCCTGAGACTCTGGTTGTCGTCGAAAACGGCGGCAAACAGAGGATCATAGTCCCAGGTAATAACCAAGCTGCCTTTATGTGCAGGTGATGGAGGCTCCGGTGGCTAGCCGGACTATTGGTTATGCCGAAATAAAGCAACAGCTGGATGCGGCAGATGCCGACATCGCGCTTGTCAACGACCGGCTTGACGAGGCACATGGTGAGTGGCCTTTCGGGTGATCGTCACATAATAAGAGCAGCATGATGCCAGTATCTTTAATATGTTGTGGCTGCAGATGGAGCGGCCAGCATGGAGAACCTTCGGGCAGAGCTTGCCCGAGCCAAGGAGCAAGCAAGAAGTAGCAATGCGGCCGCTTTAAAGGCGGTCGAAGAGTTAAAAGACGAAAAGGCCGCGCATTGTGAGAGCAAAGAGGAAATGGCCAAGATGGCTGTAAAGTTAAAAGACACTGTCGACCGTTGCCAGCTTCTTGAAGAAGAAAACCGGGCCAAGGCGACGGACGTGGAAAGGGCCACGATAGCGACCAAAGACACCCGCTCTGCGATGAGAGCGAAGAAGGAGGAGCTGCGGCAAGCCGGGGATATCGCGGCTGGGAAACCCTTCATGCTGCGGAGGAAGTTTGGATCCTCAGTATGCCCCTCTGGACCGGTTGTTGAGTTTGGCGGATGCATATCTGGACTTGGCGGCGAGTGTTGTCGATGCGGCCGAATACTTCCGAGATCAAACAGACCGTGAAGTGGACAAGCTATTCTGGTCACAATTTAATGTTCCAGAGCGTCTGCTTCCATTGACTGATCGGCTTGCCGAATGGGCCGAGCTGAATAGATTGTCCGGACTAGCCATGAGGTCTGTTGTGGATCATCTGTGGCCGGAAAGGCCAAAGCCGAACAACTATTTTAGTTTGGTGCAATAGTTCCTTGGTGCGGTGCCGCACATTAATGCTATGAAGAGGTCGGCGTGCATAGAAGGCTCGCGGATGGCCCTTGCCCGTGTCAAAACATACTGGGCGGAGATAGATGCCACCACTGTTGCGGCACAGGGTTCGGCCATAGGCCGAGTGGCTGTCGAGCACTATTTTGAAGAAGTTCTTGAAGGCGCTCGTTCGATAGAGGCCCAGTGCTCGAAGAATATTATGTTTGAATGACATGTATTCCCATTGTAAAAACAATGTTTTATTACGTTTATCAAGGCTTTATTTATACTTTTCCCCAAAAGTATTATGATGCCTCCTGTGCGGCCGTTTATGTATATATGTATATAACCTGAAAGATTGGAGTCGGCGGCTTCAGCCCCCATGCATATAATGAGGGGGTGTTCACAAGAGACGCATGTTCACACTTGATCCAACGTCTTGGCCCATTAAGGTGGTGATAGCACAGCGAACTAGGCAACCGGACTATAATGCTTTAACACTTTCACTTAACCAGAGGAGTTTGACAGTGGGGCTACTATATAGCCCATGGTGGCTCTGCACTCATCCGAATTCAGGGTGCGTACATGCCTGGCCAGGAAACGGCCCTTCATTAAGGCGGAGGAATCCCGAAGATTCTGGTAGGTCATCAAGTGGTTGACCAGTCTCACGCTATATCATGACAGTCAGTTTTCGGCTTTCCCTACTGAGGTGCTCGTCCGGATGAACCAGGGCACAATCGCAGTAGTTCTCCTGGTGCCGCCTTAGCCGATAGAGCGGAACGTAAGGCAGCAAAGAACAGGAGCCGGGCAAACCCAACATTCGACCAAAGACATGATTTAGAGCTGATGCATATAAGGACAAACTCGCGACGCCGAACTCTCCCTAAGGTATTCGGTCTTTATGGTGTAAACCGGGCCTAAACAGTGCCCTTTGTAATAAGCCCCTGGTGTCCAGGTACGTGCAATATTCTGACATGGCCACATGCCAATACGTCAGCATCCTTCTCCATTGTACCGAGAATCCGGGGGATGTGTATCAACAAGAGACAGTAAAAAAGGTTTACGCAGGGTCTTAATCTAAAGAGAATCCTTGGTATGGGTCCCTGCTGCACGTCTGTGCCTGTGTCTCCGTTGTGTCGTATCCTGGACGGGCGTAGCACGATGGTCATCTGTAAAAGAGAGGAACTTTAGTTGAAAAAGTTGTCATGCAAAAAGGTAGGTTGTACTAAAGAAAATATGTACAGTTTAAGATGAGTAAAGTTGAGCCTAATTGCCACTTGTTTGCGCGCGATGAGCCCCTTGTATTGTAATAGGGGTATAGCCATCAAACCTGTATCAATTACATATAACTGTGCCGGACTCGTCCAACCGTGTCCGTGGTCTTAACGACCTGTCATATGCTTTAGTTAGTGAGGCCGTCGGCAGCCGCACGGTCTTCCGCGCGCAAGGAGCGCTCAATATTTCCATTTATTGTAATGATGCCGCGTGGACCGCACATCTTAAGCATGAGGGATGCGTAATGCGGTATTGCGTTAAAGCGAGCGAAAGCTTCACCTCCGAGTAGTGCTTGATAGCCTCTTTGTAACAGAGCTATGTGGAAGGTTAATTTTTCGCTGCAGAAGTTATCGGGGAAGCCGAATATAACCTCTAGTAGCAGGGAGCCCGTGCAATGGGCTTCTGGGCCTGGCGTTACTCCTTTAAAGGTAGTGTTGCTATGGCTAATTTTTGCTGGGTCTATCCCCATATTGCGGACCGTGTCCTGATATATCAGGTTTAGACTGCTGCCGCCATCCATCGGGACTTGTGTGAAGTGGTATCCGTCAATTATTGGGTCTAATACCAAGGCAGCCCATCCTGCATGTCGGACACTTGCTGAGTAATCCTGATGGTCAAAAGTGATTGGTTGGGACGACCAGTGGCAAAACTCCGGGGTGATAGGCCCTGGGAATGTGTCTCTGGGAGTGCCGCTTTGTTTTTCACCTTTATCACGTATAACACGTTGACTGTTTTGACTTCTGGTGCGAATTTCTTCTGTTCCCCAGCGCTTTTCTTGCGAGGCTCGTCCTCGTCTTCGCTTGGTGTATCCTTCCCCTTATGTTCGGCGTTGAGCTTGCCGGACTGCTTGAAGACCCAACATTCTCTATGGGTATGATTTGCAGGTTTGTCGGGGGTACTATGGATCTGACATATTTGGTCCAGAATCTTGTCTAGGCTGGACAGTTCGTCTTTGTTGCCTTTGGGGGTGTGACGCCCCGAGACCGTTGCGCCAGGTGTCTTCCAGTTATTCGCTGTTGTTGCCTTGTATTTTGCTTGCGTGTTGCATCTTGCCATGTCATCATGTGCATTGCATCATCATGTTTTTTCAAAACTTGCATCTGTCCTGGCCTCCCCATTCTTTCTGTTGTTCGTTCCGAGCCCAGACACACTTGCACGCGCCCGCGGCATGTCCGAAATATTATTTTATAAGTGGCCACAAAATATTCTCGGAATGGGATGAAAGTTGGCATGTGGTATTCTTATAGTTTAGATAGACCGCCTGTCAAGTTTTGTCGCATTTGGAGTCCGTTTGACGCCCCAACAGATAACTATAGCGGCATTATAGCCGGTCTTTTTGTCGGACGTTTTCAGTCTCCGGAAACAGTCGCCGGGTCTCTCTCTTCTCTTCTCTCAGCACAAAGCTTTCTGCACAGCCCGCTACCAACCTCTAGGCCCCGAAACCCCCTCCTTGCACAGTGCATCGGCCCCTCGCGCGCGTCCGAGAGTTGTCCCGGACCCGACCCGGACAGTCGTCACCGTTGGGTCCGGATCATCCCCAAACGTCCACAAAACGTCATCGTTTTCTCATTTGGATTTCCTAACCCATTTATTCTCGTCCGTTGGATTTCGATCTGATGGTCCAAATCCCTCTCCTTTCACCTACTTGCTATATATAGCCCCTAACCCTAAATTTTAGGCCCCTGTTCCATCCACCCATCGCCGCCGCAACCACTTCAACAACTCCCACCTTGGGATCCCCATCGATCCAACCAGCGACCTCCTCCCAACCCAATCTCCCCGACCGCCTCCCGTGTTTTCCGTGCCGCACAAATCCCGGCAGCCCCAAGCCGCTCGAAGCCAACGCCTCACCCCAGCGAGCAGCTCGTCCACGAGCTCTTCTGCCAAGTGCCTCCTTCTTCCCCAGCCTCGCTCGCCCTCACCTCCCTCGTCGCCTATGCTCGTCATGGCCGGAGGTGCCACCCGAAGACCAGCAAGTGGTGCCGCCTCTCGCGGGTCGTCTTGCGCCCCTGCTCCTTCTTTTCCCCCTGCCCCGCTCTTCTCTCAGTGCCCTCTCTCTTTCACGTGCAGGACGGCCATGGGAGCACCTTAGGGAGCACCACACCACGAACACCGTTTGTCCTCGTCGCCGCCCTTCGGAACCACGCCGGACCGCCTCCTCCTGCTGACCTACCTCATCACCGGAGCGGTTCATCCTCGATCTTGACCTCGCCGTGTCTCACCTCTTGCCCAGCGCCTCCACCTCCTCTGACTCCGGGACGAGTCCGGCCGCCGGCAGTCGCTTTCGTCCGAGGCCACAGGAGTCCTGTCACTGCTTCCCTTCCCGTGTTTCTCTCTTTCTCTACGGCTTCTCTGAATATTTTCCTTGTTGTGACCCTATAGGTCCTTCACCGAGCCCCTGTCGCCATCGTCCCCCGCGCCATCTTCAGGCGCTCAGGCATGAGCTTGCCCGCGCCCCGTCCTCCTACTCGTCATGCGGATCTAGGCGGCTCGGCACCCAACAGCTTGCCTCCCGCTCGCGTTGACGTTGCCGCTCACCTGCATCGAGTCTGTTTCCCCTGTAGGCTTCGTCTCCAGCCGCTCCGTGCTTCGCCTCGAACTGCTGCATCGTGGCTGCGTTGACCCTTCCCTGATTGAACCAAGGCAGGCCGGCCCAGCGCGCCTCCTCCCGTGCTAGATCGCAGCCCAACCGGTCCACCTCACCACCGAATGGGCCTTGGCCCATGGTGAGCAGCCCCCAAGCGCCCCCTCCTTTTTTTGCTTACTGCTGGGCCAATTCAGTTTCAGCCCATGGTCATTCTTTTTCTTTGGACGTTTTGTTAAATATCCTGAACATGCATATTACAGAAATGCCATTTTCTTGCATTGCTCATAATTAAATAACCGTGCACCGGATTAAAATGATCTCTATATGGAATATGACTAGAATTTCATCTAGTTTAATAATATGCCACTTTCATCGATGTTTAAAATGTTTAAAATTTTTGTTTGCATTAATTTTCCTATTTCCATGTTAAAATGCTTTATTTCATAACTAAATAACCATAACTCCGAATTTAATAAACTTTATATGCAAATGGGGTAGAAAAATGCCTAGTTTAACATGGTCTGCTTGCTTTGCATGTTTAACAACTCTAAAATTGCGTTTAGGGCAGAACAGTACCAAACCCTAAAATATGCATATGGGGATTTACCGGAATTGTTGTTCATTGTTTCCGGCCTCATTTAAACTTGCCTAGATAGGTAGTTTTGTTGTGCTTCACCCCTTGTCTGTTAATCAACATTTAATATTGTTGGGTACATAAACAAGACCGAACTAAATAACTTGAATGTCGTGTTTCGTCAATATGCAACGTAGTTGCATATTGAGCTCCACTTAATTTGTAGGATTGTTTGTGCATTTTGCCATGAGATGCTTCATTAAACCGGTCATGCATCATACTCGATTGTGCATCATGCCATGTTGATGTGGTGGTTGTTTACTATGTTGTTTGCTTCTTTCTGGTGTGCTTCTTCGGGTTGGTTCCGATAACGTCGCGTTTGTGAGGACCCGTTTGACTACGTCCGTTTGTCTTCTTCATGGACTCGTTCTTCTTCCTTGCGGGATTTCAGCCAAGATGACCATACCCTCGAAATCACTTCTATCTTTGCTTGCTAGTTGCATGCTCTTTTGCTATGCCTATGCCGCGATACCTACCACATGCTTTATCATGCCTCCCATATTGTTGAACCAGGCCTCTAACCCACCTTGTCCTAGCAAACCGTTGTTTGGCTATGTTACCGCTTTTCTCAGCCCCTCTTATAGCGTTGTTAGTTGCAGGTGAAGATTGGAGCTTGTTCCATGTTTGGAACATGGATATTTTGTTGGGATATCACAATATCTCTTATTTAATTAATGCATCTATATACTTGGTAAAGGGTGGAAGGCTCGGCCTTATGCCTGGTGTTTTGTTCCACTCTTGCCGCCCTAGTTTCCGTCATATCGGTGTTATGTTCCCGGATTTTGTGTTCCTTGACAGTTCGCCTTGAATAAAACTCCTCCAGCAATGCCTAACATTGGTTTTACCATTCGCCACCTAGCCTTTTCTTTCCCTTGGGTTCTGCAGACTCAAGGGTCATCATTATTTTAACCCCCCCGGGCCAGTGCTCCTCTGAGTGTTGGTCCAAACTAGAGCACCTTGCAGCGCCACCTCGGGGAAACTCGAGGGCTGGTTTTAGTTGTACGGATTGCTCATCTGAGTGTGCCCTGAGAACGAGATATGTGCAGCACATTCGGGCGGTGTTGCTGGACTTGTTTTACCATTGTCGAAATGTCTTGTAACCTGGATGCCGAGTCTAATCGGAATGTCTTGGGAGAAGGAATATCCTTCGTAGACCGTGAGAGCTTGTGATGGGCTAAGTTGGGACACCCCTGCAGGGTTTTGAACTTTCGAAAGCCGTGCCCGCGGTTATGGGCAGATGGGAATTTGTTAATGTCCGGTTGTAGAAAACCTGAAACTTATCTTAATTAAAATGGATCAACCGCGTGTGTAGCCGTGATGGTCTCTTCTCGGCGAGGTCCGGGAAGTGAACACGGTGTTGGAGTTATGCTTGAACATAAGTAGTCTAGGATCACTTCTTGATCATAGATTCTCGAACGTGCTTTGCCTTCTCTTCTCGCTCTCATTTGCATATGTTAGCCACCATATATGCTAGTGCTTGCTGCAGCTCCACCTCATACCTTTTCCTACCTATAAGCTTAAATAGTCTTGATCGCGAGGGTGTGAGATTGCTGAGTCCCCGTGACTCACAGATTACTTCCAAAACCAGCTTACAGGTGCCGATGATACCCGTGCAGTTGACGCAACCAAGCTCAAGGAGGAGCTCGATGAAGATCGTGTTCGTTATGTTGTTCCGTTTCCAGTTGATCAGTAGTGGAGCCCAGATGGGGCGATCGGGGATCTTTTGCATTAAGGGTTGTATTTCTTTATTTGGTTCCGTAGTCGGACCTTGTTTGTATTCTGGATGATGTAATGCTATATTTATGTATTGTGTGAAGTGGCGATTGTAAGCCAACTCCTTATCCCTTTCTTATTCAGTATATGGGATGTGTAAAGATTACCCCTCTTGCAACATGCGTACTATGCGGTTTTGCCTCTAAGTCATGCTCCGACACGTGGGAGATATAGCCGCATCGTGGGTGTTATAGGGGGCAGCTTTTGCTGACCTGGCCGAGAGCTTCTAAATCTGGCGTTTACCGTCGTGCTCTTCAGGCTCTTCTTTATTCCGTCGCTTGTTTTTGCTGTGTCGTGATTTCCCGTTTCCGTCCCTGACTTCGGATGTACTTGGGTCGCTGGTGCTACATCGGGCTAACCAGCTGTCCTCGCCCATGCAAAAGCGGGTCATGAGGCTTGTTAATGCTGCCATTGTTCTCGGCTTTTCTTGGCCGAGGTGTCTGGCGAGCCATTCGTTTTGAAAGTTGTGCTTGAAAGCTGCTAAGGCTTCGACGTCCCGACAGTCTACTATTTGGTTCTTCTTAGTGAGGAACCTATTCCAAAGCTTTCGGGCTGACTCTCCGGGCTGTTGAGTTATATGACTTAAATCGTCTGCATCCGGTGGTCGGGCATAGGTCCCTTGAAAATTTGCCCGAAAGGCGTCTTCAAGCTCTTCCCAGCTTCCAATGGAGTTTTCGGGGAGGCTTTTAAGCCAGTGCCGAGCTGGCCCTTTGATCTTGAGGGGTAAGTACTTGATGGCGTGGAGATCGTCTCCTCGAGACATGTGGATATGGAGGATATAGTCCTCAATCCAGACCCCAGGGTCTGTTGTTCTGTCGTACGCCTCTATGTTTACGGGTTTGAATCCCTCTGGAAATTCATGGTCCAGCACCTCATCAGCGAAACATAGGGGGTGTGCGGCACCCCTGTATTTGGGTGTACTGTGGTGTTCGGAGGTTTGTTGTGTTGTATTGCATACTGGAGCGCGCTTGCGTGGCCCGTATATGGATCTAGTTGCACCGTCCTTTTGATGTGAGCCCTCACGTGGATCGCGTACTGGCTTATGTGCGGCGTCGTTTGCCGCTCTATATTGGCCGCGAGGTCGTCTATCCGACCGGATGGCTATTTTATTTCTAATTACGGGGGATCTAAGGCCTCCTCGTCGAATTCAGGTAGCAACTTTCGCTTCGGTTAGCTCTTGGTGTGGCGATTACCGCCGTACTTCGCTGCAGTGTTGAGTACTTCACTCCATCTGATTCTGAGTGTCTCTTGCGCAGCCCTGAGCCTTTTCTTCTGCTTTTTCAGACTCCTCGCAGTGGCAACAAGCCTTTGATGGGCATTCTGTTGCTCCGGGCGCCTGTCCGGTGTGATATCGTCCGGACTGTTATCTTCGACGGAGTCGGGTTGTTCGGTTTGATGCTCCGTGTTGCCCTGGTCGGGCGATGGTTCACCCTTCTCTGTCGCTGGGTCTATGTGACCGTTGTTTCTAGCGAGGCGGGATTTGGAGCGGCTCTTACATCGCCGCTTTGACTGCTTCTCGAGGGAACAACCCTTCATTGCATCCTTTCGTTCCTCGTCGTCGTTTTTCTTTGGGTGTGTCCACCATGTATACATCATATGATGAGGTGGGATTCCAGTGCCCTGTGAGCAGTGGTTCATGTTCGTCTCCTGCATCGTTGTCCATACCGTCGATGTCTTCGGAGTCGAGGTCGAGCATGTTGGTCAAATCATCGACAGTGGCTACCAAGTGGGTGGTGGGTGGGCGGCAAATTTCTTCGTCATCTGCACCCCAATCCTGCCAGACATAGTTCGGCCAGGACTCTTCTGACAACGAGAGAGACCTTAATAAGTTCAGTATGTCACCGAAGGGTGAGTGCTGAAAGATATCCGTGGAGGTAAACTCCATGATCAGTGTCCAATCAGATTCGATAGGCACGGGCGCAGGCGGTTCGGAGTCCGTGGCCGGGGAAGGATCCAGTAGTGTGGCATCATGGCTCTCGTGAAGGGTAAGGTCGATATTCGGCTCGATCACCGCTAAGGATACGGCCTCCGTGGAGGGGTCTATCCACCCGCCCATGGATGGCGCAGCTATCTCCGAATTGAGGGTCAGAGTGGTTGCCGATGCGATCTCCTGGACACTGCCCGATGGCAGAGCTAAATCATGCTCATCATGACCGTGTGGCGCACTAGGCAGGGGCTCGAATCCGTCGAAGATCAAGTCTCCGCGGATATCTGATGTGTAGCTTAAGCTTCCAAACCTGACCTGATGGCCAGGGGCGTAACTCTTGATCTGCTCCAGATGGCGAAGCGAGTTGGCCCACAGTGCAGAGCCGCCGAATACAAAGACTTGTCCGGGGAGAAAAGTCTCACCCTGGACTGCATCGCTATCGATGATCGTAGGAGCCATCAGGCCTAACAGCGACGACACAGAGGAACACTCAATGAAAGCACCAATGTCGGTGTCCAAACCGGCGGATCTCGGGTAGGGGTCCCGAACTGTGCGTCTAAGGCGGATGGTAACAGGAGGCAGGGGACACGATATTTTACCCAGGTTTGGTCCCTCTTGATGGAGGTAAAACCCTACATCCTGCTTGATTATTCTTGACAATATGAGTAGTACAAGAGTTGATCTACCACGAGATCGGAGAGGCTAAACCCTAAAAGCTAACCTATGGTATGTTTGTTTGTTGTCCTACGGACTAAAACCCTTCGGTTTATATAGACACTGGAGGGGGCTAGGGTTACACAAGGTCGGTTACAAAGGAGGAGATATACATATCCGTATTACCTAGCTTGCATTCCACGCCAAGTAGAGTCCCATCCGGACACGGGACGAAGTCTTCAATCTTGTATCTTCATAGTCCAATAGTCCGGCCAAAGGATATAGTCCGGCTGTCCGGAGACCCCTTAATCTAGGACTCCCTCAATGAGGCATTCATGTTGGTAGATGAACTTGATGGGATCATGTTGATGGAGTAGCATAACTTTCATTACCCTTGAGTAAATTGGATTTAGTGGGACAATTAAGATCGCAAGCTGAATTCTTGGAAGTATATGGATTTAATTTAGCCATGGGATATTTATAGGAGACAGTTGATATTACATAAATGACTTGTGGGAAACATGTAGGAATTCTTGTTGGACATGAGATTTGGATTAAAATAGGTGATCCTAGTGGAGTATAGGTGGTGAGTAAGTCTACATGGTTCAGAGTAAATTGGATTTAGACTAATGATCTCAATCATGATACCATGTTTCTCGGTGGATGATAAACTAGGAGATTGGATTAATTGTCGGAGTTGATTTAGGGTTCTATATAAGGTGGAAGGGTGAGAGTGCGTATAATCCATGGACTCAACATTAGTCATAAAGAACTCATATACTTATTGCAAAAATCTAGAAGTTATCAAAGCAAAGTATTACGCGCATGCTCCTAGGGGGATAGATTGGTAGGAAAATACCATCGCTCGTCCCCGACCGCCACTCATAAGGAAGACAATCAATAAATAAATCATGCTCTGACTTCATCACATAACGGTTCACCATATGTGCATGCTACGGGAATCACAAACTTTAACACAAGTATTCTTTAAATTCACAACTACTAAACTAGCATAACTTTAATATTATCACCACCATATCTCAAAACAATTATCATGCTTCAATCTTTTCTTAGTATTCAACACACTCAAAAGAAAGTTTTACAAATCTTGAATACCAAGCATATTATTATTAAGCAAATTACCATGCTATTAGGAGACTCTCAAAATAACTTAAGTGAAGCATGAGAGATCAATAGTTTCTTTAAAAAAATCCACCATCGTGCTCTAAAAGATCTAAGTGAAGCACATAGAGCAAAATTATAACGCTCAAAAGATATAAGTGAAGCACATAGAGCAAAACTACATAGCTCAAAAAGATATAAGTGAAGCACATAGAGTATTCTATCAAATTTTAATTCATGTATGGCTCTCTCAAAAGGTGTGTACAGCAAGGATGATAGTGGCATACTAAATCACAAATACAAAAATAATACAAGACGCTCCAAGCAAAACACATATCATGTTGGTGAATCAAAATATACCTCCAAGTAAAGTACCGATGGAAGTGGACGAAAGAGGGGATGCCTTCCGGGGCATCCCCAACCTTTGACTTTTTGGTGTCCTTGGATTATCTTGGGGGTTCCATGGGCATCCCCAAGCTTAGGCTCTTGCCACTCCTTGTTCCATAATCCATCACAAGAATTCACCCAAAACTTGAAAACTTCGCAACACAAAACTTAAAGTAGAAAACTCGTGAGCTCCGTTAGCGAAAGAAAACAAAAGACCACTTCAAGGTACTGTAATGAACTCATTCTTTATTTATATTGGTGTTAAACCTACTGTATTCCAACTTCTCTATGGATTATAAACTATTTTACTAACCATAGATTCATCAAAATAAGCAAACAACACACGAAAAACAGAATCTATCAAAAACAGAATAGTCTGTAGTAATCTGTAGCTAGAGCAAGATCTGGAACCCCAAAAATTCTAAAATAAATTTCTGGACGTGAGGAATTTATCTATTAATCATATTCAAAATAATTAACTAAATAGCACTCAAAATAAAAATTACAGCAGTTCTCGTGAGCACTAAAGTTTCTGTTTTTTATAGCAAGTTGAACAAGACTTACCCCAAGTCTTCCCAACGGTTCTACTTGGCACAAACACTAATTAAACAAAAAACACAACCAAAACATAGGCTAAATAATTTATTTATTACTAAACAAGAGCAAAAAGCAAGAAATAAAAATAAAATTGGGTTGCCTCCCAACAAGCGCTATCGTTTAACGCCCCTAGCTAGGCATAAAAGCAAGGATAGATCTAGGTATTGCCATCTTTGGTAGGCAATTCTTCGATGAGGCATCTATTTCCCTTAGGAATTTATTTCTTTCTAGTGATTATTAAACTTTTAGGCACAAGATCGAAAAATCCATTTGTAGCAATTGGTTCCTTAATGATATCAAAAAGATTTGGATGAATACTTATAGATTTAAGATCCGCACTTTCCTTAGATGATTCTCCCTTATTTTTAGGAACATACATAAGCTTGGCAATTTTAGTAGGAGGACTTGGAGTATTCTTTACGGTAGAAAAAGCGGTTCCCAAGTTTGATTCATAGGAAGAAACAGATCATATCACTTAATTATTTGCTATAGCTTTCTTCATGCCAAGTATCTGTTCCTTAGACCATGAGATCGTGCAACTCCCTGCCACAAAAGTAATACTTATTGTATATCCAAATGTCACTTCGTAATTGGGTGATCATAAAGGTGCTATACAGGTATCTCTGAAGGTGCTTTTTGGGTTGGCGCGGATCGAGACTGGGATTTGTCACTCTGTATGACTGCCCCGCCCAAGATGCGGTTCTATCCCAATCACGTGATGAATTCATGATCGGGGTACAATCGTATATCGAGCGCATAGCAAGGTGGATATCATTACAACATACCATGTACTGAATAGATGAAAATACAAGATAAAGGCTTACACTCGCCACAAGCTACATCATTCATACAATAGTTTATCAATACGTAGCAATCATCATACAGAAGAGCAGGAACCGACTACAGATGAAATCAAACAAAAAAGAAGCACGACATCCACCCTGCTAATCCCAGGCTCCCCGACCCGGAACCTATCCCTTGATCGAAGAAGTAGAAGAACTCCAAACAAGCAACCATCGCACTCGCGTCAGACCAACGCTTTACCTATACCTGCAACTGTTGTTATATTAATCTGTGACCCACGAGGACTCAGCAATCCCATTACCATGGGTATCAAGACTAGGAAAGCTTAATGGGTATCGAATGGATACGTGGTGGGTTGCAGCAAGTGACTAAGCATAATATGGTGCCTAACTTATGATTACGAGTACAAGAATAAGATGAGAAACTAAGCAAATGGTCGTGAACTAGTAATGATCAAGAAGTGATCCTGAACTACTTACGTACAAACATAACCCAACCGTGTTCTCTTCCCGAACGCACCCGAAAAGAGACAGCCATTGTTACACACGTGGTTGATGTATTTTAATTCGGGTCTGGTTCAAGTCCACTTCTACCTGATATTAACAAATTGCCATCTGCCGCATAACCGCGGGCACAGATCTCGAAAGTTTAAACCCTGTAGGGTTGCCCAGACTTAGCCCATCACAAGCTCATGATCCATGGAGACAATCCTCCATCTGGGGACCCTCTGATCAGATTCGGAATCCCAGTGCACAAGACATTTCGACAATGGTAAAACAAGTCCAGCAAGACCTCCCGACGTGCCGACACCCTGATAGTAGCCGCGTGTATCTCGTCTCAGGCCACGATCGGATTGTTCAAACTTCCAGTAGGCCAAATCCAGAGTTGCCCCTGGAGGTCACCGGCGGTTGACAGGTTTGGACCAACACTCATGAGGAGCACTGGCCCGGGGTTGATTAAGAGTCCTCGTGTGCTAGCGGGTCCCTATGCAAGTTTTAGTTGTTATTAGGAAAATGGTAAAAACCAATGTTGGGCCTTGCTGGAAGGGTTTTATTCAAAGCAAACTGTCAAGAGGGGCCCATAAACCCTCATCATGTTAGGGACACAAAATCAACGAACATAACACCGGTATGATGAAAACTAGGGCGGCAAGAGTGGAACAAAACACCAGGCAAAAGGTCGAGCCTTCCACCCTTTACCAAGTATATAGATGCATTAATTAAATAAGAGATATTGTGATATGCCAATATATCCATGATATCCATGTCCCAACATGGAACAACCTGCAACTACACCCGCAACCAGCAATGCTATAAAAGAAGCTGAGAAAAGCGGTAACATGGCCAAATAATGGTTTGCTAGGATGGTGGAGAGGCTCAGAGGCTATCATGGCAATTTGGGAGGCTTGATAAACAAGTGGTGGGTGGCGCAACATACCGATAGCATCAAGACAACTAGCATAGCAAAAATAGTAGTGAGATCCAAGGTGACGATCATCTTGCATGAAATCCCGCTACGAATAAGACTGAATCCATGAAGTAGACGAACCAACGTAGTCGAACGGATCCTCACAATCGCATTGTGACCGGAACTAATGAGAAAGAGCACAACCGGAAAGAAGCAAACAACATGCTCAACCAGCAAGAATAAACATGGCATGATGCAGAACCAAGTATGATGCATGTCCGGTTTAAAGAGGCATGGCCAGGCAAAGTGCAAGAAACAATACTACAAGTTAAGTGGAGCTCAATATGCAACGAGTTGCATATTGGCGAAACACCACATTCATTTATTTAGTTCACTCCCATTTATGTACCCAACAATATTAAATGTTGTTAAACATGGCAAGAGGTGTAGCATATGTAAACTACATATTTATGCAAGTTTAAATGAGGCCCGAAATAACAAACAACAATTCCGGAAAAATCCTCATATGCAATATTTCAATTTGGTACTGTACTGCCCTATACACCATGTCAAGTAAGTGCACCATGTCAATCTATGCATTTTTCTACCCCATTTACATATAAAGTTTATTAAATTCGGAGCTACGGTTAATTAGTTATGAATTAAACCATTTTAACATGACATATGAGCAAATTTAATCAAACAAAATTTCAAACATTTTTAATATGGATGGATGTTTCATATTATGAAAGTAGATGAAATTCTAAGCATTTTACATATAAAGTTTGTTTTAATCCGATGCATGGTTAATTAATTATTATATGCACGAACATGAGGGTTTTTCTACAAAACTGTAGATCCCTGGATAATTAGCAAAACTCGCAGAGACGGAAAAAACTACATTGGGCCGAAAACAAAACTAGAATAGGCCCAACAGATGGGGTAAAATGAGGCGCTGGGAGTGGCCTCACCATGGGCCAAGCCCAGATCGGTGGAGAGGCCAAGGGAGGTCGGCTGGCCTGGCACTTGGCCTTAGCGCGGTCGAGGACGGGGTCAACGCGGGCGAGCAGAGGTGTAGCACCGCGATATAGAGGACGCAGGCACGTGCTCATCTCCCTTGCTCGAACAGAAGAAGAGGAAGAAGGCACGACGACTGCGGGTCTTGGGCGCGGGAGATCGATCTAGATCGGATCTGGCCATTTCCAAGGCTTGCCGGCACGGGGGGTTGGAGATGGAGGGGTGCCATGGCCGCTTCCTATACAGAGAAACAAGGAGAAGTTTAGCGAAGTTCAGAAGTAGAGGAAAGAAAGAGAAGGAGAGGAGAGGCTTGGCGACCTGCTGCTGCTGAGTGGAGGTAAGGCTGCGCGACGGCGAGGTGGAGGCGAGGGAGCTCGACGAGGTCGAGGTCTGGACCAGGGCGCCGGGGTGCGATGCTACTGCTGGTTAGAGCGGAGGAGCACGACCAGTGCGATAGAGCTGCTGGTCCAGCGACTCTACGACGAGGGCGAGGACTGCTCCTAGCATCAATGGCGGGCTCCTTGCTGATAGAAAGAGAGAGATAGGCAGGGATATGAGAGAGAGAAACGAGAAGAGCACTGGAAGATGAAGGAGGGGACGTCGTAGAAGCTTATAGGCGGTGGCGTGGCCGAGGCGAAGGGGATCAAGCACAGAGGCGCAAGAGGAGGAGCTCGGGGCTGCTCGGGCGCTATGCTGCGTGGGCTTAGGGAAGCACAGGCACTACAAAAAAGACACATCCGTGACATTTTGGGCCGAATAAATTTTTTTTTCTGTCATACATATGACACTTCTATGTTGATAATTGTGACAAAACCCGGTATCATCATAGATGTGGTGGGCTCCTACTTCTATGACAAAAAATCATGACAGAAAATGGGCTTTTGGTCCTGGGCGGGCCGGAGACGTAGCCGCATGACATTATTTGGGCCGTCCATGACTAAAAATCCCGTGGTAGAAGCGAGGGGGAGGAAAATTTCGGGGAGTTTCCGGTTAGGGTGGGAGGTCGGGGGCCGAGCGATGCACGTTTCTCTCGTACACGTACGCGCGTGTGTGCGAGGCGTTGGCTCTAACTGAACCCGAGCGAGGCATTGGGCTCTAACTGAACCCGAGCGATTGCACTGCAGGCTACGCGTTACTGAACCCGAGCGATCGATCGATGGCTGTTAACGGAACCCGATCGAGCGATTCCTTCACTACTGCTGCTAACTGAAGCCGATCGATGCTGCCTATGGGATGAACAGTGACCGTTGCGAGGGGGGTGGTTGGATGAACAGTGAGCAGTGGCATTGCCTCTGGATGAACAGGACCCCGTGGTGTGGTGGAGGGCTGGAGGGGTGCCCGTGGAGGGGTGGTTGAACAGTACCTCGTGGTGTGGAGGGCTGGATGAACAGTAGACGGTGGAGGGGTGCCCGTGGAGAGGTGGTTGAATAGTAGTCGGTGGAGTAGCGCGCGGTGGAGGCTGGATGAACAGGAGCCCTTGGAGGCTGGAGGAGGTCGACGGTGGAGATGAACAGTATCCCGTTGAGTCCCGTTTTGTGGTACGCCACATCCCTCCCAATGAACAGGACCCCCGTTTCGACCGTAGCACTCCAACACAAGTCCGTTTCGTCCGTTTTGCGGTACGCCACACCCCTGCCTATCAACAGGACCCCATTTCGACCGTAGGAGGTCCGTTTCCTCCGTTTTGTGGTATGCCACGCCCCTTCTGATCAACAGGACCCCCGTTTCGACCATAGGAGGTCCTTTTCATCCATTTTGCGGTACGCCAGACCCCTCCCAATGAACAGGATCCTGTTTCGAACGTGGCCGGTCGAACACAAGGTCGTTTCCTCCGTTCTGTGGTACGCCAGGCCTCGTTTCCATCGCCTGTTCCGTCCAAGCCTCCTGATGAACACGACCACGCATTCCGTTCCGACCCAGCCGGTTGGCTCCCATGTGTTCCATTGCCTCCCGATGAACATGATGCATTTCGTTGCCTCCCCATGAACATGATGCATTCCGTTGCCTCCCCATGAACATGACGACAACGTTGTTTCTCCGTTCCAACCCAGCCATGTCAACGAGCCCTCGCCGTACGTATGCGCGAATCGGTGTTCGAGACCCCGCCCGTATGTACACATACATGGCCGTATTTTCTTTCTTGCACTCTGGCCGCTGTATGTATGTGTACATGCTACGTGCGCGCCTCTACTACGACACGTGCGCGCCTCTACATCCACCAGTATATATGTACGTACATGTTTGCGACCAGAATGACAACGCTATGTACGCTTCGACCAGGTGGGTCCCGACTGTCAGGCACTTCCTTGCGTGCGAAGATGTAGCTGGTGGGTCCCAGCAGTCAGGGGGAAACGTTTTTTTCACGAAATACGGTGGCCCGTCCGGTGGGTCCCCGCTGTCAGGTGGAGGAATAATGATTTCGCACGTAATAAGGAGGCACTTCCTTGCTGCGGCCGTGGACCCAGCTGTCAGCCTCTCCACGTACAGTCCACGTTCGATGGAAGCCATTCCTTGACCACGTTCACCACGCTGCGCCGAGAGCATCAGGGCGGTGGACGACGGCGAGGCCTAGGAAGGGGACGACGCGTAGCCGGGGAAGACGTGGCAGTGGATACCCACGTGTAGAGGAGTACGAGGGTTCACTGGTTCGCTGCGGTGTGAGGCTGTCGTCGCCGCAGAATAACGGGGGGTGTGGGTGAGTAGAGGGATGACCTGGCCAGCGGTGGGAGTAGTAGGGGCGGTGAGGCCTCTGCCGCATCGCAGCCGGCCACGGGAGGCAGGAGCACGAGACACGACCGGCGCTGGTTTGGGCGGCTGGAGCAAGAAGACCAGAGATTGAAGAAGCACTGCGGCTGTTGGATGGACATCGTACGGTCACTGGAGCTAGAATCGTGCATATTGACTAAGTTGACAAAGCCCTCCGTCCCTATCAACTTAATAGGCCCACAAGTCAGCCAGCCACTATACTGGGTCCCAGCTAACAGGGGGAGTATTCATTTTTTTGTGCATAATAAGGAGGCACTTCCTTCCATGCGAAGATATAGCTGGTGGGTCCGAGCTGTCAGTGGCGGTAACGTTTTTTTGTGAAATACAGAGGCCCTTTCGGTGGGTCCCTGATGTCAGGTGGAGGAATCATTATTTTGCGCGTAATAAGGAGGAATTTCCTTGCGTGCGGCCGTGGACCCAGCTGTCGGCCTCTCCACGTACAGTCCACTTCAGATGCATGTCGGTCATTGACCATGTTGACCAGGCCGCGCAGAGAGCACCAGGGTGGTGGACGACGGTGAGGCCTAGGAAGGGAACGCCACGGAGGCAGGGAAGACTCGTCAGTTGTTTCCCACGCGGAGGGGAGTACGACTGTACGAGGGTTTACTGGTTCTTCTGCCGTCGCCGGAGAATAACAACAGGTGTGGGTGAGTAGAGGGATGGCTAGGCCAGCGATGGGAGTACGGTGGGGCGGTGAGGCCTGCGCGGCAGCACAGCCGGCCGCGGGAAGGAGGGAGCAGGCAGTCCCGCCGGCGCTTGTTTGAGCGGCTGGAGCAGGAAGAGCAGAGAATGAAGAAGCACAACGGCCGTTGGATGGCCATCCAACAGTCACTGCTTGTGCGTCAACCTTTTTTTTAGGAAAACCTCAAATCTATCGATAACATCATACAACCCATCTGCCATTATTTCTAATAATTTCCAACCCATTTGCTAATTATTAAGGTTTTTTTGGAGCCCATATTCTTTTTGTTAGCATTACAGCCCATATTGTGGCCATGGTTAAAAAATTATATGAAATTTTGCATATTTCGGTGCGGTCCGAACTGTTTTTAATCCCGAAATTTCGACTCACATTCAAACTGATTTTAAAAATAAATGTATATCAATATAAAATCCAACAAATTCTCCACGCATAAAAATTAATGTAATTTAAAATCTCGAAATGAAAAATAAGACATTTGAAACTAATTGCCGGTTTAATGTGTTTTAAAAATGTACAACACATTTTCTCATTACTGATGGGCCATTTTCTCGGCCAGCCGAATGAAAGCTCTCCTCGTCTTGAAAGATTTGCAGCCCAACAGGCCTGACAAAGCGACTTACTTGGCAAATCACAAAAAAACTGGGTTGTGGCCGTGGACCCAACTATCAGCCTCTCCACGTACAGTACTCTTCTGATGGAATGTCATTGACCACGTTGACCACGCCGTGCCGAGAGCACCAAGGCAGTGGACGACAGCGAGGCCTAGGAAGGGGACGACGCGGAGCAGTGGAAGACGCAGCAGTGGATGCCCACGCGGAGAGGAGTACGAGGGTTCACTGGTTCGGCTGCGGTGTGAGGCTGCCATCGCCGCAGGACTTGGCTAGTGGTGGCAGTAGTAGGGGGCGATGAGGCCTCAACGGCAGCACAGCCGGCCACTGGAGGCAGGAGCAGGCGGTCTCCCCGGCACTGGTTTGGGCGGCTGGCGCAAGAAGAGCAGCGATTGAAGAAGCAGCAGGACCGTTTGATTCAAATCCAACGGTTACTGCTGCTAGAATCGTTTGTTGACTAAGTTGACAAGCCCTGCGTACGCGTAAACTTAGTAGGCCACAGGTCAGCCTCCCAACCGGTGCGCCCCATATGTCAGCGGGAGGAATCATTTTTTTCGCGTAATAAGGAGGCAGTTGATTGCGTGCGGCCAGGCCAGCGGAGGGAGTAGGGTGGGTCGAGGAATCCTGCGCAGTATCACAGCGGTCCACAAGAGGAGGGAGCAAGCAGTCCCACCGGCGCTAGTTTGGGCGGCTGGAGCAGGAAGATCAGAGATTAAAGAAGCACGACGGCCGTTGGATGGACATCCAACAGTCACTGCTGCTAGAATCATGTGTTCACTGACAAAGCCTTGCGTAAACAAGTCAGCCTCGAAATATGTGGCGTGTACAACCCATTTGCTATTATTTTGATAATTTTTACTCATTTTCTAATTCTTATGGAATTTATTGCAGCCCGTTTTCCTTTTTTAGAATTGCTGGCCATTTTCTGGTCAGTACCAGGGTCAAAAAATTAACTAAATATGTGGGAAATTTTGAAAATTCGCAAATTTTTGCTGGGCAACGAAATATTCTTAATCCAAAAATTAATAGCCATACTAAAACAAATTTAAAAATAAATTAGTACTATGTCATGTTAAATCCAATGAAATACGTATAAGATATGAGTGAAGAACAAAAACAAAAAAAGAAACTTATATCCCATTTGCTATAATTTTTTTGGAATTTTCAACCCCTTTTAATATTACTTTTAACACACGTTGACCATACTCTTAAGCCAGGCAGGAATGCATCCCTCCTCATCTTGAAAGATTTGCAGCCCAGTAATTCGGAGAAAACAAATAGGCCTA
This sequence comes from Triticum dicoccoides, assembly GCF_002162155.2. Lineage (NCBI taxonomy): Eukaryota > Viridiplantae > Streptophyta > Magnoliopsida > Poales > Poaceae > Triticum > Triticum dicoccoides. The sequence continues at coordinate 346,563,333 of NC_041390.1, read as the reverse complement.
GCTTGGGTATTCTTCAAAAAGAAATACTGGGCTACCTATTTTCCCAAAGAACTGGTGCATGAGCATTTAGCTTTATTTATTTATTTATGTTTAGGGGACCATGAGCATGTACCTGGCCAGATTCATGTGAGAGCCTCCCTTCCAGTTAATTATGGGCTTCTCTATTGGGCCTTCATAAGTGGGCTGCATGTTATCAACAAGTGGAAAATTTGTTCCGTACGAAAAATAGTATGCGCTACGTACGGTACGGGGCACTAAAGGATCGAACCATGCAATGACTTCGAAAACATTGTGTTTGTCGTTCTAACAACACATTTATTCAACCAACAGACGAAATATACTACTGATTGTACATTGAAAACAGCAGCAGCAACCAGGGCTAGGGGTGCAACAGAAGCAGTAACCAGGCCAGAAGAGTGAAGACGCAGCTTTCTCTTCCAAACGAAACATCAGCCATCATTACAATAGGGCTACCAAAAAAGAACAAGTGTATGCATCAAACTAAATAAAGATCCTACTACACCAAGTGTACGCATCTAACTAACTGGCTCAGTTAGACATTACTATTTATTAAGCTGTGGAGATTGGCTGATGGCTTGAACCAGATGGGTGCCTAACGGGGGAAACTCCAGCCAGCAGGTCGAAGTTTGATACTTGCAACCCTCTCTCCTACTTTGGGTTGCAGAGCATGGCGGCACATATCAGGGTATGGTGCATGCAGAGACGCATGGTACGTTGTGTACACACAGTTTTGCCTGATGAACGAAAGCACGCTGCCATCATGATCCTTGCCGTCGGTTATCTCTTGGTTAATCGGATAATTCAGTCCGACAAACAGAGAGCGTGTAGCAAGGCTACTTACCATCCTCCAGTCAAAAATTCCTGAAGGCCCAGAGAAGCTGGGATCCTGCCCAAAGACCTTGCAGTGACTGTGATTGTATTCCGTGAAACAACATGTCCGGTACGTGCGAACGATCATCAATCTTTCGCTGTCGTCTGATCGAGCCAGGAACCACCTTCAACTGCCATGCCGCTTTTCTTTGAAATGTTCTGGGATTAGGAAGGGTAGGGACACCAGGCGGCCTACAACATCATATCAAGTTGGAGTCAAATAAAAAAGGGATCTTGATTTAGTCAATCTTAAGAACATCATGTTATGAGCATGAATATTTTTTCAGCAAATATTGACAGTAATATAAGCAAGCCATCATGATATCATAGGAAAGTAACATACTGCTGTAACAGCCATTTGTAGCGATGACTGGAGTAGGCCAGCAATACGTACAACCATAGAAGGAGTCGACAGCGTAAATGAAGCCCTTGTGTTTAATGGCATCAGAGAACCATGGAGGATGTATGATCCTGCGATGGACGTGCAGATTTATCCACTTACCGCAGTGACCTGCCAGATCGAAGACACCGCGGTTGAAGAACGCAATTGGCCTGAAGTCTTTATAATTCGCAGATCTTGTGGGCACTTGGCAAATTACAACCTTGAGCAAATAAAACTTGGTATCATGTTGGCTATTGTAAGATTCCGAGTATTCTGGGCCGTGGTGCCAAAGCAGTGCAGCGTTAATCGAAGGAAGGGGAATCAATCACCGGGTGTAGACCTCCACGAGCATCCAGATGCCGCAACAGTCGGCGAGCACCATCCATGTCACGCCCTCGATGCGGCTATATCTCCAATGTGTCGAAGCACGACTTAGAGGCATAACCGCATCGAACGCAATGTCGCAAGTGAGGTAATCTTCACAAACCCATGTAATACATAAGGGAAAGAGATACATAGTTGGCTTACAATCGCCACTTCACACAATACATGAATAAAGCATTACATCATCCAAATACACTCATGGTCCGACTACGGAACCAAAATAAAAGAAGACTACCCCAAATGCTACACAGATCCCCGATCGACCCCAACTGGGTTACACTAATGATCAACTAGACCGAAACAACACAAAGGACATGATCTTCATCGAGCTCCTCCGTGAGCTTGGTTGCGTCACTTGCACGATATCATCGGCACCTGCAAACTGGTTTTGGAAGTATCTGTGAGTCACGGGGACTCAGCAATCTCACACCCTCGGGATCAAGACTATTTAAGCTTATAGGAAGGGTAAAAGGTATGAGGTGGAGCTGCAGCAAGCAACTAGCATATTTGGTGGCTAACATATGTAAATGAGAGCGAGAAGAGAAGGCAAAAGCACGGTCGAGAATCTATGATCAAGCAGTGATCCTAGAACAACCTACGTCAAGCATAACTCCAACACCGTGTTCACTTCCCGGACTCCACCGAGAAAAGACCATCACGGTTACACACGCGGTTGGAGCATTTTAGTTAAGATAAACTTCAGGTTTTCTACAACCGGACATTAACAAATTCCCATCTACCCATAACCACGGGCACGACTTTCGAAAGTTCAATCCCTGCAGGGGTTTTCTACAACCGGACATTAACAAATTCCCATCCACCCATAATCACGGTCAACGAAGGATATTCCTTCTCCCAAGACAATCCGATCAGACTCGGCATCCCGGTTATAAGACATCCTCGACAATGGTAAAACAAGTCCAGCAACACCGCCCGAATGTGCCGACAAATCCCGATAGGAGCTGCACATATCTCGTTCTCCGGGCACACTCAGATGAGACATCCTACGAGTAAAACCAACCCTCAAGTTGCCCCGAGGTGGCCCCGCAGTCTACTCGGTCGGACCAACACTCAGAGGAGCACTGGCCCAGGGGGGTTAAAATAAAGATGACCCTTGGGCTGGCCGACCCAAGGGAAAGAAAAGGCTAGGTGGCGAATGGTAAAACCAATGTTGGGCATTGCTGGAGGAGTTTTACTCAAGGTGAACTGTCAAGGGGTTCCCATTATAACCCAACCGTGTAAGGAACGCAAAATCCGGGAACATAACACCGATATGACGGAAACTAGGGCGGCAAGAGTGGAACAAAACACCAGGCATAAGGCCGAGCCTTCCACCCTTTACCAAGGATATAGATGCATTAATTAAATAAGAGATATTGTGACATTCCAACAAAATATCCATGTTCCAACAAGGAACAAACTCCAATCTTCACCTGCAACTAACAACGCTATAAGAGGGGCTGAGCAAGCGGTAACATAGCCAAACAACGGTTTGCTAGGATAAGGTAGTTACAGGCTTGGCTTAACAATATGGGACGCATGATAAGCAAGTGGTAGGTTTCGCAGCATAGGCATAGCAAAAGACCGAGCAACTAAGCAAGCAAAGATAGAAGTGATTTCTAGGGTATGGTCATCTTGCCTGAAATCCCGCAAGGAAGAAGAACGAGTCCTTGAAGAAGACAAACGGACGTAGTCGAACGGGTCCTCACAAACACGACGTTATCGGAACCAACCAGAAGAAGCAACACCGGAAAGAAGCACACAACATAGTAAACAAACCACACATGAACATGGTATGATATGCGGGATGCGGTATGTGATGCATATGCAAGATTTGGAAAGGAATGATTGAACCTGGCCTCAACTTGTAAATCCAAGATTGCCACTGGAAAGAGGAGTTGATTTCGGTTGAAATCGATATAAAGATCACCGGAATCGGATGCACAGTTTGGAAATGGCATGCAAAACAAATATGGCACCGGTCTGCGATAAACAACAAGTAGCCTTCTAAATGCATCAAGAACAACATGCTACAACACTCCAACATGGCAACAAAATACATGGTAGGGATCCACTCATGATGCTTGACAAAAGATGAACACTGAGCTACGGCTAATTCACTCAATAGCAGGTTCAAACAAGCAAGGCAAAAGAGCAAATGATAACAGGTTTCAGACTTAGTGAAATTAACAGCATGTTAGGAATTTATCATCAGGAAGCAAACTTTAGAGCATGAAAACTATATGCTACAAGAACATATCATGGCAAAGCAAGGCATGGAAGGAAGATACACTACTAGGAAAAGGCCTACTAATGGCGCACCAGTGGTGCGCCATTAGTATGCCTAGAGGTGCGCCATTACTATCTGACTTAGTAATGGTGCACCACATAGAAGTGCGGCTTAGTAATAAATTTTTTTCAATTTTTTTTCAATTTTTTTAAAACCAATTTTTTTATTTTTTTTTCTTAATCTCTGGTCACTATGACTTAATCTCAAGTCAATATGCTTAATCTTAGGTTAAATCGCACTCTGTGGTCAAACTTCCCGAAAGGTCACCCATCCTCACACTACTGCAGCCCAAGCACGCTTAGCTTCATAGTTCTATCCAACCCCAGCACCACCTCACTTCACACGCACTTGTTGATATATCTATCATATCAATCCTATTAAACCTTGCTGATGTCTAGGACTTTGTTCATGTTCATGAGTATGATGAAATTTTGAAAAAATATTTCAAAGTTCCTGGTCATATTACGTATCATATTTTGAAAAATAATTCAAAATTTTTTTCGAAACCAATTTTTTTATGTTACTAGTGGCGCACCTAGCATACAGTGCGCCACTAGTAAGTTTGAAATTTTTTGAATTTTTTTCCCTCTGGATCTTAAAAGCCCCGTAACTTTTTTTCTGTTAGGTTTTTGGGGATTTTGAAAATGTTTAACGAGGTTCCAAAATGTTTTTGGGGATGTAACTTTTCGAGTAGATGATTTTTCATATAAAAAACTTTTTAATCCAAGTTCGTATGCAAAAGTTATGCCCATTTTACAAATTTTAGAGAGATTTTGCAAATAAAGTCGAAATTCATATTTGTAAATTTTCCCAACAACTAGACCACATATCACATAGGAAACTTATTTTCTTTTATTTTTTGGACATTTCCATCATTTTCTTTTATTTTTTTTAAATTGAAAAGGCAGTCCAGGGGGGTGCATTCGGTACGTTTTGGGCCAAGTTAGTAATGGCGCACCGTGGGGGTGGTGCGCCATTACTAGTTAAACTAGTAATGGCGCACCACACCCACGGTGCGCCATTACTAGTTTTGAAAAACAAATTCTGAATTTTTTTTTAAAAAAGTTTATAATGGCGCACCAGTTGACAGTGCGCCATTACTAGTTTTAACTAGTAATGGCGCACTGTCAACTGGTGCGCCATTACTAGTTTTGAAAAAATAAATAAATAAATTTTGGAAAAAAAAATTTGGAAATAATTTACTAATGGCGCACCGTGGATGTGGTGCGCCATTTCTAGTTTAACTAGTAATGGCGCACCACTCCCATGGTGCGCCATTATTAGTTTTGAAAAAAAATGTTACTAATGGCCCACCGTGGATGTGGTGCGCCATTATTATTTGGACACTAATGGGGCACCAACACATGGTGCACCATCAGTATATACTAATGGCGCACCACATGTCTGATGCGTCATTAGTGTCATTTCCATCTATAGCCCTTTTCCTAGTAGTGATACTCTAAGCTTATAACAAAAGTCCCTTAGTGACCTTGAGCCAAAAGGGATCAGAGAATACAATTGCAAGCATGCGAACATAGCAAAACATAAACAGATTCAGACTTGGTGAAAAACCGGAGCATGCAAACAGATTAACAAGTAGGCATGCTTACGAGCTCGATGCACTCACTACGAGGCATGGCATGACAAACTAAGCATACACCCATCAATAAGACATAGCATAGAAGCTAGACATGGCAAGAACAACAACATAGCATGCACGGATCAATAGCAATATCCTCGGCAAAATCGCTAAACATGTCAACAATCTGCCAGGATCATTTTATAGCAAAAGTAGAGCTTGACTGACTCAAGCTAGGTTGCTCCATAAATGCAAACAAAGACATGGATGGATAGAGCACAACAATATTAACAAAACATCCTTACTGATCATCCTCAAAAGAGGCATGGATCACTAGGAAACAACATGAAATTCCAAGTCCCTGAAATCAGCATCAACGAGTAAGCTACTTTGCATGCTTATGCTAGTCACCACAAAGATCACAAAAATACATAACACCCCTGTAAAGATGGCATGGCATATAACAAAACACATGTAGAGCTCAGGATCATAGCATGCACACATTAATCATGGCAAAAATGCCAAAAGGCCATTTGCAGAAACAGATCTGCAAGTTTCCTCACATAGCCCTCTTCCAACAGCATTTCGGGCAACAAGATGAGCTCAAATGAAAATGATGCAACGAGATGATGATGTACTCGTCGAGGCGAACATTTTGATATGCTACACGCACGAATCGGAGCTACGGATGCAGAGTTATGGCATGATGAAGATTGCATAAAAATTAGGGTTCGGATGGAAAAGTCAACCCCAAGATTTCGGATCTGAGATCTGGCACTGTAGCGGTTCGTCTCTCAAGGTGCTCCGGCGAGAGGACGCGGCTCTGGCGAGCAGGGGCTCGCTCCGGCGAGGCGGAAGCCGGGGAGGACGCCGGCGACGAGGGAGGAGGCCGGAGAGGAGCTCCGGTGTCCGGCGCGTGGAGGCGGTGGCTGGGCGGCGTGCCGCGGCGGACGACGTCGGCCGGTGATCTCGGGCGCCGAGACGAGCGACGGTGATGCGGAACGACGAGCTCCAGCGAGCGGCGGTGCCGGCCGGCGAGAAGGCGGTGGCGGCGAACAGGGAGGCAACGCGTGGCTCGCGACGGCATCTCTCAGGCGGCGGCGCTCGATCCGAGCGGGGCGGGCCCCGCCTGGGCTCCGCGGGCGTGGTTGGAGGAGATCGGCGGCGGGGTGACGTGTCGGGTGCTGATTCGCCGGAGTGAGGTGGCTGGTGGACGCGTCCGGCGCGGCGGACATGTTCGGCGGCGCGGAGGGAGCGGTGCTAGGGTTTGCTCTGCGCGAGAAAATCGGAGGGAGACACATATATATAGGTAGAGGTTGCTAGGAGAGTCCAAATGAGGTGCAGTTTTCGGCCATGCTGTAAGACCCTCGATGCGACTATATCTCCCACGTGTCGAGGCACGACTTAGAGGCATAATCGCATTGAAGGCATATGTCGCCAGTTAGGCAATCTTCACAACATCCCATGTAATATGATAATAAAAAGGGGAGATAACATAGTTGGCTTACACTCGCCACGTCAATCAAGTACATAAATAACATTACATCATCCAAACACTCATGGCCCGACTACGGCACCAAAATAAAAGATAACCCAACAAGCGACACGTTCCCGATCACCCCCAACTAGGCACCACTACTGATCATCAGGAAAGGAAACATAGTAATGTTGAGAGTCTTCGTCGAACTCCCACTTGAGCTCGAGCGCGTCACCTGGAGCGGAATCATCAGGCCATGCATCTGGTGTAATAGTAATCTGTGAGCCACAGGTACTCAGCAATCACGCACCCTCGCGATCAAGACTATTTAAGCTTATAGGTATGGCAAGGTAAATATGTGGAGCTGCAGCAAGCGACTAGCAAATATGGTGGCTAACTTATTCGCAAAAGAGAGCGAGAAGAGGAGGCAAAGCGCGAGCGAGAAACTAGAGAGCAACCTGCGCAAACATTACTCCAACACCGTGTCCGCTTCCCGGATTCCGCCGAGAAGAGGCCATCACGGTAACACACTCAGTTGATTCATTTTAATTAAGTTAAGGTTCAAGTTATCTACAACCGGACATTAACAAATTCCCATCTGCCCATAACCGCGGGCACGGCTTTCGAAAGTTCAAATCCCTGCAGGGATTCCCAACTTAGCCCATGACAAGCTCTCACGGTCAACGAAGGAATAGACCTCCTCCCAAGACATTCCGATCAGACTCGGTATCTCGGTTCTTCAAGACACTTCAACAGGTTAAAACAAGACCAGCAACACCGCCCGAATGTGCCGACAAATCCCGATAGGAGCTGCACATATCTTGTTCTCAGGGCACACTCAGATGAGCAAGACGTCAGGTAGGCCAGCCCAGAGTTGCCCCTGGTAGCCCAGGACATCGCTCGGTTGGACCAACACTCAGAGGAGCACTGGCCCGGGGCGGGGGGTTAAAATAATGATGATCCTTGAGTCTACAGAACCCAAGGGAAAGAAAAGGCTAGGTGGCAAATGGTAAAACCAAGGATGGGCATTGCTGGAAAAGCTTTAATCAAGGCGAAATATCAATGGGTTCCCATTATAACCCAACCGTGTAAGGAACGCAAAATCCGGGAACATAACACCGATATGACGGAAACTAGGGCGGCAAGAGTGGAACAAAACACTAGGCGAGAGGCCGAGCCTTCCACCCTTTACCAAGTATATAGATGCATTAAGATAACATGGCAATATAATGATATCCCAACAAGTAAATAAGTGTTCCAACAAGGAACAGCCTCCAATCTTCACCTACAACTAGCAATGCTATAAGAAGGGCTGAGAAAAGCGGTAACATAGCCAATCAACGGTTCGCTAGGACAAGGTGGGCAAACTAGCATAGCAAAGATAGTAGTGATTTCGAGGGTATGATCATCTTGCCTGCACAATTGTCAGAGTTGACCTGATCCTCGAAAGCAAACTCAACCGGCTCCTCATTAGCGAACTCGTCTCCCGGCTCTACCCAAACAAGACAAACAAGCAACAAGGGCACAATCAACCACGTGCAAGGATCAAACAAGATGATGCAAAGATGATATGCTATGCGGGATGCATATGCAAGATGTGATAGGAAATGCATGAACCTGGAGTCAACTTGGGAATCCAAGTGTGCCATTCGAAAGATGAGATGAAATCGCTTGAAAACGATATAAAGAATGCAGGAATCAGAGTTACGGTTTGGAAATGGCAAGCGATTCAAATATGACACTGGTCTGCGATTTACAACAAGTAGCCATCTAAATGCAACGAAATGAACATTCTACATCACCCAAACATGAAAAAAAATACATGGCAGGGATGCATACAAGATGCTTAACAAAAGTCTAGCACTGAGCTATGGCCAATTCATCCATTAACAGGTTCAAACAAGCATGGAAAAAATGCATATGGCAAACAGATCTCAGACTTTGTGAAATTAACACTTGTCTGGAATTTCAGATCAGGTAGCCCACTTCGGAGCAACAAAACTACATGCTACAGGACCTGAACATGGCAAAGTAAAGCATGGAATGGAGCTACTCAAAGAGCTTAACAAAAGTCCCTTAGTGACCTTGAGCCAAAAGGGATCAGAAAATACAATTGCAAGCATGTGAACATGGCAAAAACATAATCAGTTTTAAGACTTAGTGAAAACTGGAGCATGCTGAAAACAGATATTAAGTAGGCATGTTCACGAGCTCGATGCACTCACTACGGTGCAAGTCATGACAAGCTAAGCATACATCCATCAAGAATACACAAAATTCAAGCTAGACATGGCAATAATAATAGCATAGCATGCACGGATCAACTACAACATCATCGGCAAAATTGCAAACAAGTTGACAATCTTCCCAGATTCACAAAGTAGCAAAAGTAGAGCTCGATTGACTCAAGCTAGGGTACTCCATAATTTCAAACAAAGGCATGGATGGATAGAGCACTACAGTATTAACAAAACATCCTTACTGATCATCCTCAAAATAGGCACGAATCACTAGGAAACAATATGAACATATGACAACATGAGATAAACAGGTCAAGGACTTAGTGAAAATGCTAAGTCCCTGAAAACATAATTAACAAGTGCACCACTTTGCAAGCTTGTGCAAGTCACCACACACATCACAAAAATACATGGGTTGCACCTCTGGAAAGATGACAAAACCTTTAACAAAACATATGTAGAGCATCAGGGCATATCATGCACACATTAATCATGGCAAAAATGACAAAAAGCTATATGCCCTCTTCTAACAGCATTTCGAGCATCAAGTAGCCCTCTTCTAACAGCATTTCGAGCATCAAGATGAACTGAAATGAAAATTATGCAATGGAATGAAATGATGTACACTCTGAGGTGAACATTTTGATATGCTATATGCCCAAATCGGAGTTACGGATGCAAAGATACGGCACGATGAACAGGAGCACTTGAAACTGAAAAACACGGGGACTTAGTAGAATTTCGACCTCCGGATCTAGGGTTGACCCGGCACGCGAACCGAGGTGGCCGGATCTTCGCCAGAGTAGCTGCATGGGCCACCGGAGTTGACAGAGGCGACCGGATCCGGGCGAGGGGGAGGCGAGGGTGAGGCAGCAAGGCGAGGACAAGGCGGCGGGGGCCGGCGTGCGGTCGAGCGGCGCGGAGGGAGGAGAAGCAGCGGGCGGCGGCGGATGGCGAGTGGGCTGCGGGGGACCAACGCGGGTTCGGGCGGGCCGGCACGGCGGCGGCGATGTGGGCGCCCGCCCGGGACACGTGGCACGGCGCGGCTTGGTCGGTGGCGGCGAGCGGACATGTCCGCTCCGTCCGGACGTGTCCGGCGGCGGCGGAGGAGATATTTTTTTAGGGTTTGAAGAGGGATCCGAGATTTGGAATGGGGGGAGGTATATATAGGCATAGAGGGAGCTAGGAGAGTCCAAATGAGGTGCGGTTTTCGGCCACGCGATCGTGATCGAACGATCTAGATGATGGAGAAGGCTTAGGTGGGTTTTGGGCTAAATTGGAGGGGTGTTGGGCTGCAACACACACGAGGCCTTGTCGGTCCCTCGGTTAACCGTTGGAGTATCAAACAAAGTCCAAATGATACGAAACTTGACAGGCAGTCTACCGGTAGTAAACCAAGGCCGCTTGGCAAGTCTCGGTCCGATCCGGAAATGTTTAATCCCCACACACGAAAGAAAGCTAGAAATGACCACCGAAGGAGAACGAAACGCCAGAATGCAAAACGGACAACGGGGAAAAAGCTCGAATGCATGAGATGAACACGTATGCAAATGCAATGCACATGATGACATGATATGAGATGCATGACAACGACAACAACACACGGAGACAAAGACCCAAACCCGAGAAAATAAAATAACTTAAAGCCGGAAACGGCAAGAGTTGGAGTACAAATTGGGAAAGTTACATCCAGGGTGTTACACACGCGATCGTGATCGAATGACTGAGATGATGGAGGGGGTTTAGGTGGGTTTTGGGCCACTTTGGAAGGGTGTTGGGCTACAACACACATGAGGCCTTTTCGGTCCCTCGGTTAACCGTTGGAGTATCAAACGAAGTCCAAATGGCACGAAACTTGACAGGCGGTCTACCGGTAGTAAACCAAGGCCGCATGACAAGTATCGATCCAATCTGAGAAACTTTAACACCCGCACATGAAAAGAGGTAGAAAGGGACACCGGGTGACATAGGAGCGCCGGATTGCAAAACGGACAACGGGGAAAATGCTCGGATGCATGAGTGTCGGTGTACTAGAGTAGGGGTACCCTATTACCCCGAACTCGTGCACGGGCAGTTGCAGCGCCCCGCGGCAAGGATTGCTGGGTGACCGCCAGGACCTTCCGTGGTTCCCTTGAAGACCATTCAAGAACAAAGTACTCAAACCAAGGCCCCGGCAAGAGGAGCTTGCCGGGAAGGCCAACCAAGGCCCCGGCAAGAGGAGCTTGCCGAGAAGAGACAAGACCCCGGCAAGAGGAGCTTGCCAGGAAGTCCACTCAAGACATACCAAGAAAGCTTGCCGCGACGCGCCCTGCGTCCCGGCAAGAACCGGCGAGCGACAAGCTTCCGGACGCGACAAGACGACAGCCGCGGCAAGGAGCTTGCCGCGGGAAACCCCCACTTCATGCCCGCGCTCCAGCTTACCTGCTAACGTGTCGCTCTGGGACTCTCCCAAGCACACGTGGCGGGAGGCCGTGCAGCTAGGGGTACGTGGTGGCAAGCGGAGATGAAGAGAAGCCCATCATGGCAAACGGTGGCACTCCTAATGGTCACCTTTTGCACTATTTAGGAGACTCAGACAGGCATTTAATGCCTTTGTCCCCTGCCGTCAGAGTTAGGTAGGGCGCACTTTATCCACAGTAGCGGTAGCTGCACCTACCGCATCTTTTTCCATTTTTACCCTTCTTGTCTACGTTGCCCCCTGTCGGTGACTCCTTGAGAGTATAAAAGGAGGCCCAAGCGCAACGTAGGGGGGGTCGGAGGTGGAGAGGTTCGGCCAGTTCGGCTCGTTCAACACCAGGAACACTCTCACGCTCAGTCTGGCAGCGTCCATCGCTCCTGAGCAAGAATCCAATATACACAAACAAGCAGCAGTAGGGTTTTACGCATCTGTGCGGCCCGAAGCTGGGTGAAATCGCCCGCATGCACTGCCTCGATCCGCTCTTTGTGCGCTCTCCGCCCCCCACCGAACCGAAAGGGGCCCTGTCCCCATAGGTGTTGGCGGGAATTAGCATCGCCCCCGACATCTCTGGCGCGCCAGGTAGGGGGCGTCGAGATCGTGCGAACCCGATCCGGCGTGCACGCAAGCTAAATCTTCATCGTCTTCATCGACATGCCACCGAAGAAGAAGAATTCGGAGGCAGCTGTTCCGTCCGCGTCGCTTCCATCGCCTCCGGAGCGAACGGGTGGTGGAGTGGACGCCGGCGGAGGAATGGGCGTCGACGAGGGTGCCCACAGCGCTGCCAAGTCCAAGGACAAGGCGGCACAGACCTCGGCGTCCATGCGCGCACCGCGTCCCTCTCAAGAGGCGCGGACCAGCAGCATCATAGCGTTTGCAGCGCCATACGTCCGCTGACCCAAGATCAAGCTGGTGGTTCGCGCGGCGTTCAAGACCAGCATGCACGCCAGCATGCTGGCCCCAGCGAGGTACGGTCGCCGGGACGGGACGCTGCTCCTTCTAACTTGGTTAGGAGTCCGAGCACGCCCCTCTCCTCGCACCGTTCACCTCTGCCGCCCACCACCCCAGCAGAAGCCTTGGCGCGGGCCCAGCTGCTCCTGGACTATCCTCCGATGGCGGACAAGACCGGCGAATGGAGGGCCACTATCCAGAGCCTCATCGGCTTCGCTAACGGCGACACTACGCGGCGACCAAGCACCTCGCTGCCGCGGCAGGACAACCAGACGCGAGCCGATGGCAACAAGACTGAGGGAGGTGCGACTTCCATGCACTCTCCACTACGAAGGCCAAAATCGCCGACTCGCCGGGTCCACCCCAACAGCGGCTCCACCGCGTAGTCGGACCCACGAGCTCGTCGCGACCAGCGCCAAGTTCTCCATGAACGACAAAAAGAAGACGCTCGAACCCGCATCGAGCGCCAAAGAGAAGCGCGACGTCAATCCGACAAGCGCGCTGGGCTCTCTGTTGACATGCATGCGCCAGGGGAACCAGGCGATCTACCGTACGCGGTAGGTTGTCCTGCGTTCACCCGTGAGCTGCGGCAAGTCTAGTGGCCCAGCACAAAGAATTTCAAGCCAGACGTGCCGGAGAAGTACGATGGCAAGACGCATCTGTCGGAGTTCCTTAGCATCTACACCATTGCAGTGCAAGCTGCCGGGGGACGAGATGACAAGATCCTTGCCAACTACTTCACGCTGGTGCTCAAGCCCAATGTCAGATCCTGGTTTATGCACTTGCCGGACAACTCCATATCTTCCTGGGCTGATCTGTGCCATCAGTTTGTCGGCGCCTTTACAGGCGGCCACAAGCCACATGGCCAAGAGAGCGATCTTCATCTGCTCGCCCAGAAGGAAGGAGAGCCACTGCGCAAGTACATTCAAAGATTCAGCCGTGTACAGCACAACATCCCAGACGTCCACCCCGCCGCGATCATTAGCACGTTCCATCAGAACGTGCGAAATCGAAGGATGAGGGAGGAGATGGCGATGTGTAAGATCAGAGACGTCAGTGAGCTTTACGCCCTGGCTGACAAGTGTGCACGCGCTGAAGAGGGGAGGAGGCTCCCCGGAGAGAGTACAGGAGCAGGAGGATCTGAAAGTGAGGATGCCGCCCCGGCGAGGAAAGGCCGGCGGCGGAACTACAGAAGGGTAAGGAAGTGCTAGCTGTCGAGCAGACCGGCAACGGAGGTGGCGCCAAGGAAGCTAAGGCTGGTGGCTCCGACAAGGAGGCCCATCCTGTGGCGGCCGCCGACAAGCAGGACAGCTCCGGCAGGCAGTATTGCAAGATTCACCGCACCAAGGGTCACGATCTCAAGAACTGCAAGAAGGTCGAACAGCTTGCTGAGTAGCAGAAGGCTGAATATGAGCGACGCGACAAAGAGAAGGCCCAGGAAAGAACTGGTGAATCCGGCAAGAAACGCCCCGGCCGGGGAGGACGCCGCAGCAAGGCCAAGCAGCGGCAAGGAGACAGACCTCCCCGCGGCCGCGACAAGGATGAAGATGACAACGATGATGAAGACGTGGATGATGATGAGGCCGATGAGCAGGAATTTTAGAAAGCCACAGAGGTCATGTGTGTTGACGGTGGCGCCTCTCTGCATACATCGCACCGCCAGCTCAAACAGTGGATGCGAGAAGTGAATGCAGCAGAGCCATCCATAGAGTCACGTAAGCCCCTGAAATGGTCTAGCACGCCTATCATCTTCGACATTGGGGATCACCCTGATCGAGTAACTGCGGTCGGGTGCTTGCCGATGTTGGTCTCACCAACTATCCACAACCTCAAGGTCACAAAGATGCTAGTTTATGGCGGGGCCGGCTTGAATCTCATCTCCTCCGTGGTCCTTCACAAACTCCAGATCCCTGACAGCGAGCTCGAAGAGACCGGCACATTCCAAGGAATCAACCCGGGAAGGAGCAAGCCGAAAGGGAAGATCACGCTGCCGGTCACATTTGGCAGCAAGCTGAATTTCAGGACTGAGAGGGTCACATTTGACGTTGCCGATTTTCCATTGCCCTACAATGGGATCCTTGGCCGTCCAGCGCTTGCCAAGTTTATGGCAGCCTCTCACTATGCATACAACGTGCTCAAAATGCCAGGCCCGATAAGTGTCATCTCTATCCCCGGCGACAAGAAGGCTGCCCTTATCTGCGCCGACAAGATCTACCGGGAAACAGCAGCCGCAGCTGATCACCACACACTTGCCGCTGAAGCTCCCGGGGGGAAGAAGAAGGCCAAGTCCGGCAAGAGCTCTGATGCCCACTCCGGCAAGCGCACCTCTCTAGAGTGCTGCGCTACCGTCGAGGACGCACCATCGAGCTCCACCGGCAAGTGCAAGAAGACGATGGCAGCTCCACCCGAGACCAAGAAGGTGTCCGCCAAGGAGGACGGCACTGGTGGTACCTTCACCATCAGTGCCACGCTTGACCCTAAATAGGAAAGCGTGCTTGTTGCTTTCCTGTGGGCGAATGTCGACGTGTTTGCATGGCAACCGTCTGATATCCCCGGTGTTCCCAGGAAAGTAATCGAGCACCACCTTGCCGTCTGTCCTCATGCGCGGCCCGTCAAGCAGAGAGTCAGGAAGCAAGCGGTGGAGCGCCAAGAGTTCATTGCAGAAGAAATCAGGAAATTGGAAGCAGCAGGCCTTGTTAGAGGAGTGCTCCATCCCACATGGTTGGCCAATCCTGTAGTCGTGCGCAAGGCGAACGGGAAATGGAGGCTTTGTATAGACTTCACTGATGTCAATAAAGCTTGTCCCAAAGATCCATTTCCCTTGCCGCGCATTGACCAGATTGTTGACTCCACAGCTGGATGTGATTTGCTTTCATTTCTTGATGCGTATTCAGGATACCATCAAATCTTCATGGCAGAAGAGGATGAGGAGAAAACCGCATTTATCACCCCTTGTGGCACATACTGTTTTGTACGAATGCCCTTTGGGTTGAAGAATGCTGGTTCAACATTTGCAAGAGTAGTCCACGTCGCCTTTGAGCCACAGATACACAGGAATGTGGAAGCCTACATGGATGATATAGTGGTCAAGAGCAAGGACAAGGCTACCCTGATCCAAGATTTAGAAGAAACTTTTACAAATCTGCGCAAGATCAACCTCAAGCTCAACCCCGAGAAGTGCGTGTTTGGAGTCCCTTCCGGCAAGCTTCTCGGGTTCTTTGTGTCTCAGCGGGGAATTGAAGCCAGCCCCGACAAGATTAAGGCCATTGAGTAGATTGAAGCACCGAAGCGCGTCAAGGATGTGCGAAGGCTTGCCGGTTGCGTGGCTGCTCTCAGCAGGTTTATCTCTAAGTTTGCCGAGCGCGCCCTGCCATTTTTCAAAATATTGAAAAAGGCAGGTCCAATGAAATGGACTCCGGAAGTGGAGGCTGCGCTGCAGGACTTGAAGAGGTACCTGTCCTCCACTCCAATACTTGTCGCACCTAAGCCACAAGAAAAGTTGCTGCTGTACCTAGCGGCAACCAATCAAGTGGTTAGTGCTGCGTTAGTAGCAGAGAGAGAGGCGGACGATGAGCGACAAGTAGGGGGCTTCTCCGACAAGCTCTGGTCCGGCAAGCTCTGGTCCCGACAAAGATGGATCTGCGCAGATGTGCAAGGACGTGCAGAAGAAGATGGTGCAGCGCCCAGTTTACTTTGTCAGCTCCCTTCTCCAGGGGGCTAGGTCGAGGTACTCCGGTGTGCAAAAATTGCTTTTCGGCCTTCTCATGGCCTCGAGAAAGCTGCGCCATTACTTCCAGGCACACGAGATCACGGTCGTCACTCGCTTTCCGCTGAAGAGGATACTGCAAAATCCGGAAGCGACAGGCAGGATTGTCGAGTGGGCCTTGGAACTGTCAAGTTTTACCCTCAAGTTTGAGAGCACTGCAACAATCCAAAGCAGGGCATTGGCAGAGTTCATAGCAGAGTGGACGCCAACTCCAGATGAAGAAATTCCAGAGACGAGCATCCCCGTCAAGGAGACAAGCAAAGAGTGGCTGATGTACTTTGATGGTGCCTTCTCGCTGCAAGGCGCCGGTGCTGGCGTGCTGCTTATCGCACCCACCGGAGAGCACCTCAAGTACATAGTCCAGATGCACTTTCCCAAAGAGCAAGCAACCAACAATACTGCAGAGTATGAAGGATTGCTTGCCGGTCTCAGAATCGCAGCCGACCTTGGGATCAAGAAGCTCATTATCAGGGGTGACTCGCAGCTTGTCGTCCGCCAAGTGAACAAGAACTACCAGAGCCCGTTGATGGAAGCATATGTTGATGAAGTGAGGAAGCTAGAAGAGCGCTTTGACGGCCTACAAATGGAGCATATCCCAAGAGCTCAGAATGACATTGCTGATGGCCTGTCGAAATGCGCTGCACTAAAGTTGCCTATGGAACCAGGGATCTTTGTGCTCAAGCTGACTCAACGATCCGTGACACCATCAACTCGGCAGAATAAGAAGAGGAAGTTGGTTTCTGGTGACTACTTTCCGGCAGAGCTCCCCGAAGCTGCCGCCAAGAAAGTCCCCAAGATCAACACCAACGATGCTGAGGGGCAGTCTGCTCCGGCAAACCTTATGGTTTGTTCCGTCGAAGCAAACGCTTCCGACAAGTTTTGCTCCGGCAAGCTTGCCGGGGAATATCACGCTCCGGCAGAACCACAGGTTCTTGCCGTAGAAGCGGATGTTCCCGCAGCAATAGATATGCCTTTAGTCCTTGTTGTCCAGCCGCAAGCTCCAGCATGGGCGCAGCAGATTGTCCGTTTCCTCCAGACAGGAGAGCTTCCCGAAGAGCAAGAAGAAGCTGAAAAAGTAGCCCGGTAGTCAAGTATGTACAAGTTTGTCGACAGCACACTGTACAGAATAAGACTCAACGGTGTGAAATTGAAGTGCATTCGCCGGGAAGATGGGCAACAGCTGTTGGCAGAGATACATGGAGGCATATGTGGTCACCACATTGGCGCAAGAGCACTTGTCGGCAAAGCATTCCGACAAGGCTTCTTCTGGCCGACAGCCCTCCAGGATGCAACTGCACAAGTAACCAAGTGTGAAGCGTGCCAGTTCCATTCCAAACAGATACACCAGCCAGCTCAAGCTCTCCAGGCGATCCCTTTATCCTGGCCATTTTCGGTCTAGGGGCTCGACATCCTCGGCCCCTTCCCCCGAGCTATCGGGGGCTTTGAGTTCTTGTACGTTGCAATCGACAAGTTGACAAAGTGGCCGGAAGTGGAACCAGTGAGGAAGGTGACAGCACAGTCAGCAGTCAAGTTCTTCAGGTCGATTGTTTGCCGTTTCGGGATCCCAAACAGGATCATCACCGACAACGGCACGCAATTTACGAGCCGCACCTTCATGCAGTACGTCCAAGATCTTGGTGCCAAGATCTGCTTCGCTTCTATTGCTCATCCAAGAAGCAACGGTCAAGCGGAGAGGACAAACACTGAAGTGCTGCGAGGCCTCAAGACCAGAACTTTTGACAGACTGCACAAGTGCGGAAGAAACTGGATCGAGGAGCTGCCGGTGGTTCTTTGGTCAATCAGGACGACGCCAAATCGAGCCACTGGCAAGACACCCTTCGCTCTAGTCTATGGAGCGGAGGCAGTTCTCCCCACGGAACTCGTATACGGGTCACCTCGAGTGCTCGCTTATGATGAGCTCGAGCAAGAGCAGCTGTGGCAAGATGACGCGCTGCTCCTTGAGGAAGACCGTCTCCAGGCTGCTGTGCGAGCCGCTCGCTACCAGCAAGCTCTGCGCCGCTACCATAGCCGCAGAGTCAATGCCAGGAGTCTCGAGGAAGGCGACCTTGTTCTTCGGCGCGTTCAGTCGGCCAAGAATTCCAACAAGTTGACGCCGAAGTGGGAAGGCCCTTATCAGGTGAAACGAGTCACTAGGCCCGGCGCTGTCCGCCTTGAGACCGAAGATGGCATTCCGGTGAGCAACTCCTGGAACATCGAGCATCTTCGTAAGTTTTCCCCATAAGGCGCGGTTGTCGGACCCTGTCCGGCAACCACCTTTCTGTACAAGTCTTGCCGTTGTTGCATGTAATCCTTTGTACAGAGCCGGGCGCAGACCCCATGCACTAGTAAAGTTCATGTGCCCCGCACATCTTGTCAGTTTCCTTATGCTATGATCCTTTTTCGCATATATTATCGGACACTTTGTGCAGCACCAGACCCCGGTAAGCGATAACGAGCCCAAGGCTCCATATCATTGCTTTATTTCTCTGTCTCTTTCTCAAAAGAAGGAAGGTTCCCTCGCCCACAAGGTTTACCGGGGGGGGAAGGAGAAGATAATGGTGTGGACCAGGTCGTTCAAAAAAAAAGTTTCTCCTTGCCGGAAAGCAGACGACAGAAAAGCTAAGTTGCCAAAGCTTGAGCAATCAGGTTTTTAAGTTTTTGAGTTATTTTCCTTGAACGACCGTGCTTTGTATGAAAAACCTGTGCACGGAGGAACCAATTCACAGCTAGCTGCGCCCTTACTTTGTTTCGAGTCCTCTCAACAACTTAAGTGAGCTGCTAGCGCCCTTACTTTGCTTCGAGTCCGCTCAGCAACTTAAATGAGCCGCTAGCGCCCTTACTTTGTTTCGAGTCTGCTCAAAAACTTAAGTGAGCTGCAACTAGTTGCGACAAGGTTGCTTGTCGGTAGTGACCCCGCCAGCAGGCTGCTGAAGTTCCGCACTCGGCGCTCGCGGCAAGGGTGCCTGCACCAGCAAGTTTCCCTAGAAAGCGTAGGGCAGGACCATACAAAGCCAAGAGTCGAGTAAAGGAAATAACACAACAATGTTTTACCTAAGATAGAGTTATATTACAAGAATAACTTGTCGCGCCTCTAATAAAGTGTTCCCATGACATGACTGGCAGCGACAAGAAAAGAAGAAAACGGACGGCCTAATCTACGCGACCGCCGTTAACCCTTTTGACCTCGTTCACCCTGTCGACGATGGGTGCGACGAGGGCCTTAAGTGCGTCAAGATCAGCGTCCGCCGGCAGCTTCCTGAGGACATTGGTGAGGTTGAGGCCCGGATTGCGGAAGGCCACCTTCACCAGCACCTTCTCCAGAACTCCGGCACAAATCGAGCGTGACTCGTCGTCCAACTGCTTTGGAATCCGTTCCCGGAGTTGCTGGAGCGCCGCCGCCACGCCTTTGAAGAACAGAGTGAGCTTGGTGCTGGGTTGGAGGTTCTCGTCGGAGGAGTACCCGAAGCCTTCCACCCCCAATTGCACCAGCTCCTCTTCGATAACTTCAGCATGTCCACGAGGCCCTCCGTCCAGAGCTCCACAGTATCTCTGAGAAGATTCTGGGTTTCGGCGGCCCTCGCTAGCAGCGCCTCGTTGGCCTCGATGTCCTTCTTCAAGTCTGCCTCCCGTTTCCTGGCGCTGTCCAACGTCTCCGTCAAGGTGGCCAGCTTCAGCGTCAGATCGGCGTTGGAATCCTTGGTGGCGCTCAATTCCTTGCCCCTCTCGGCGAGTTGGCCCTGCAGCTCACCGTGGGCAAGGGCGTCCTTCTCGCGCTCTAGCTTGAGGGCGGCAAGCTCTTCGACACCAACCTTCAGATCAGTTTCTAGCTGCGCCACCTTTGCCTCCAATTCTTTCTTGGCGGCCTCGGCAGCCGCAGCCGTATCCTTTGCCTCTTGGAGCGTCCCGCCGAGTGCCCGTTCGCGCGCGGCAAGCTCCTCCTCGTGGCTGTCGAGGTTCACTTTCCGCTGAGTTAGCTCGCCTTCTCGCGCGTACAGCTTCTCGCCGGTGAGCCGCTGCTGCTCTTCAGCTTCGGCCTTCTCGAGGAGGAAGGCCTTCCGTTCCTCGGCAAGCTGCTCCCGCTCCTCCACCAAGGCCTGCAGAGTTTCTTGACGAAGACCCCGGAGCTCCTCCACATGCTTCTCTATGTCCACGCTCGCCCTCGCGGCAAGCGCTTCCCGGGACTCCAACTTGACTTGGCGGGCGCGGTAGAGCGCCAGCAGCCTCCGCAGCAGCCGCTCCTCCTCGGGCTCTTCACTGCTGCTTCCCGGCGCATCGACGATCGACAACCCGGCGGAGGCAAGCACCTCCCCATCCAGAGCTTCTCCTTCCACCGGCGCCCTGGAGCTCGACGCCTAGGGGAGCTTGATGAAGATACCCTCGCCAGCCTTTAGATAGGCGCCGGGCTGGGGCTCCTTGGAGCCTGGCGCTGCGGCAGCGGCGGAGGGATCGGCGGTCGGTGCAGCGCCTGACGCTCCTGCGGCCTCAGGGCCGTCAGTGCGATCGCCAGATCCCACGCCAGCTTCCTCGGCGGCAGCCTTGGCGGCCTCTTCGCCAGCGGGCACGTTAGCGTCGGCTCCTTCTTCGGTGGCCGCGGCATCATCAGTATTGCCGCACGCGTCTTCTTCGCCGCCCACCTCAGTCTCCATCGGATCCGTGGAGGGTGGGTCTGACGACCAAAGAAGAAGGAGAAATCAAACAAGTGTTCGGGAAGAGAAATCAGCAGAAGACTACAAGGAAAGTTTCGGGCAAGAAGGGCTACCTGTGCTAGGATCTGCCGTCGTGGCCTCCACCACCGGCGGATCGTTAGCGCTGTCCCTTGTCGGAGACTCCTCCCTTGCCGGAGGCTCCTCCCTTACCGGAGGACGCTCCCTTGCCGGGGAGTCCGCCCTTGGCGGCGTAGTCGAAGCAGACGACGAGTCGGAGGAGATCACCACGCCCTCCTGATCAAGCTGTTCTGCTCCTGCACAAACAAAACAGAGATCGGATGTCAACACAGGAAAAGAGCAACCACGCGCATCCAGAAGCAGAAAGTAAACCATATGCTTACGCTGGGGGCTGCGCTGGGGGCTGCTCTACGAAGTGATGGCCGGGTCCGGCAAGGTAGTCTCGGGCGCGCCTCCTGTCGTTGCAGTGGGCTCGTCCTCGATGACCACCACCTGAGCCTTGGCCCTCTTCGCCGCCCTCTGGGCCAGAGTCCTGAAAAGGAGAGCCCAGGGTGAATCAGATCCGATGCAAGACAAGATCAGCAAGTTGAAGAACTACAAGAACAAGCAAGGGAATCTTACTCTTCTTCCTCTTCCTCATCGGAGCTGAGCGCGGAGAGGTCGAAGTTCGGCCCACCTCCGGCGCGACGAGGTGGAGGGGTGGGATCCCTTGGACGCTTGGCGGGGACTGCGGCGCCAGCCCGAGACGACCCCGCCCCAGTTGCCACTGCGGCGGGAGGCGCCCCCGCGGCAACCGTACTTGCCGCGGTGGAGCGCGTCATGCGGCGCTGCGGCTGTTGACCAGCTTGCCGCCCTGCTGCATCCCCGATCCTGCTGAGGCGCCTTCTTGGCTGCACTGGGGGCTGCGTTCCGGGTCCTGCTCCCGGCAAGCTCCCCGGAGGTGGCGGGCCGCTCGTACCCTCGGCGGGCTCGTTCGACTCGGCGTCGGGCGCGGCGAGCTCTTCTTCCTCTTTGGGCTGATCCCGTTCGGCAATGCTCATCGCCAACGCCGCGTCCGCTTCCTCCACGGTGAACCCGAATTCACCCGCGGCCGCGGCTACCGCCGCCTCTTTCGCCCTGGTGGCGATGCGCTCCATCTCTTGCTCAATGGTGTCGCGGGTGAGGAGCTTCTTCTCGTCAGCATTGACCGCCACCTCCACTAGGCTGTCAAAGAACTGTTGCACGACATCGCCGGCGGGCTCTTGCCAAGTTGGAGCGATCCCGTGCGAGTCACAAAACGGCAGCATTGCGCAGATGCGATCGCGCGAGGAGTTGTTGCACAGAGGAACGACGCCTGCCGGCAACCTGAACCACTCGGGATGCTGTGAGTCATGCTTGAATATCTCCTTAAGCATCCCGTCCAACTCTAGGACGATGAAATTGAAGTTGAGGCCTGGACGCAACCTCATTATATCTGCCGGGCCTCCAAATTCCCAGGCAGGTCTCCCCCTCGCCTGCAGAGGGGCGATGCGCCGACGAAGGAAATCTGCGCCGACAGCTCCTACAGTCAGCCCGGCAAGCCTGAGACGCAAGATCCGAGTGGTGGCGATCGTTAGCTTGTCGTCGTCCGCGGACAGAGCGCTCCCAGTCATTGCCGCGCACTGCTGGGGCTTGGCACAGGGCGGTGAACGGCTGCGGGCTCTCTTCTACAATCCAACACCAATCTGATCTCCACTCGTCCCACTTGCTACGGAGCTCCCCCTCCAGATAGGTCTCCTTCTTGCCGGCCCGCGAGATCCAGGCGATCCTGCCGGCAAGAGGTTCCCCTCTCTCGACACGAGGCATAAAGAAATGGCGGAAGAGAGCTACGTTGGGATGGACTCCGACAAAGTTTTCGCATAGATGGGCGAAAACAGCCATGGTCAGAACAGCGTTGGGGGTGAAGTCAAGGAGGTGGAGTCCGTAGGTGTTCATGATATCACAGAAGAAATCAGAGAATGGCGGGCAGAGCCCGCAGTAGAAGAACACGGCGAAGAAAGGATATCCGTTAGCTGGAGCTGCTCGCGAGGCGACGGCGGAGAGTACCTTTGTGCGCAGATGCGCCCGTGTCTCCGTCGATCAGAAGAGATAGTACCACTCCCTGAGCTCCTCCGCGGAGAGCTCGGGGGGAAAGTGGCCCGCTCCTTCCGCAGCGCCTCAAGCCGCTGCGCTTCGGTCGACTTCACAGCTTTCGCGGTCGCGGCCTTCGTGGCCTTCCCCTTCCCAGGCTTCGGAGGCATGGCGGAGGCGGTGGGGGAGATCGACGGCGCTGGTGGTGGCGGCGGCGACGGGAGCGGAGCGCTACTCTCTTTCGACTTTGGAATCGGAGGGGGGCGGCGGAGGCTTCTGAGATTGCAACAGCGAATGGCGAAGATGGAGGAAATGCCCTTGTTTCCCCTGCTTATAAAGAGGGACGGGGCGGACGTTTCGGCCTTCCAAGTGAACAAACTCCCACGATCTCACCCACGACGCCGCGTTTGACGCGTGCCGTTCTGGGCGTGCGCGGTGGGAGCGGAATTAGATTCGGCGTGACCTAGGCCGCGCGTGCCCGTGCACTGTTTTGGGCCTGGCCCAACAGCGCTCGGCATCGTGTATGGCCCAGGCCCGGGGGCTCCTGTCGGTGTACTAGAGTAGGGGTACCCTATTACCCCGAACTCGTGCACGGGCAGTTGCAGCGCCCCGCGGCAAGGCTTGCCGGGTGACCGCCAGGACCTTCCGTGGTTCCCTTGAAGACCATTCAAGAACAAAGTACTCAAACCAAGGCCCCGCAAGAGGAGCTTGCCGGGAAGGCCAACCAAGGACCCGGCAAGAGGAGCTTGCCGAGAAGAGACAAGACCCCGGCAAGAGGAGCTTGCCGGGAAGGCCACTCAAGACATACCAAGAAAGCTTGCCGCGACGCGCCCTGCGTCCCGGCAAGAACCGGCGAGCGACAAGCTTCCGGACGCGACAAGACGACAGCCGCGGCAAGGAGCTTGCCGCGGGAAACCCCCACTTCATGCCCGCGCTCCAGCTTACCTGCTAACGTGTCGCTCTGGGACTCTCCCAAGCACACATGGCGGGAGGCCGTGCAGCTACGGGTACGTGGTGGCAAGCGGAGATGAAGAGAAGCCCATCGTGGCAAACGGTGGCACTCCTAACGGTCACCTTTTGCACTGTTTAGGAGACTCAGACAGGCATTTAATGCTTTTGTCCCCTGCCGTCAGAGTTAGGTAGGGCGCACTGTATCCACAGTAGCGGTAGCTGCACCTACCGCATCTTTTTCCATTTTTACCCTTCTTGTCTATGTTGCCCCCTGTCGGTGACCCCTTGAGAGTATAAAAGGAGGCCCAAGCGCAACGTAGGGGGGGTCGGAGGTGGAGAGGTTCGGCCAGTTCGGCTCGTTCAACACCAGGAACACTCTCACGCTCAGTCTGGCAGCGTCCATCGCTCCTGAGCAAGAATCCAATATACACAAACAAGCAGCAGTAGGGTTTTACGCATCCGTGCGGCCCGAAGCTGGGTAAAATCGCCCGCGTGCACTGCCTCGATCCGCTCTTTGTGTGCTCTCCGCCCCCCACCGAACCGAAAGGGGCCCTGTCCCCATAGGTGTTGGCAGGAATCAGCATCGCCCCCGACAATGAGACGAACATGTATGCAAAAGAAATGCACATGATGACATGATATGCAATGCATGACACGCAAGCAATGACAAGGCAACAACAGCGAATAACTGGAGGACACCTGGCACATCGGTCTCGGGGCGTTACAATCCAAGACGTGTTCATGCCGACCCAGTACATACCGTTAATGTAGTTGAGGCTGACGGGGATGGGATCGCAGTCAAGAGGGTTGATGCTCGCCACCCTATGATCGTTATGCTGCATGACACGCCGTTTCTGAAGATTAGGCGGCATCAGCAAGCAAGGAGCTGGCTTAAAAAGCTCCAGCCTGAGGGCTTTGAGTAAACGGTATAGCCCCGACGAGCACGCGGCGAGTGACATGGTACTGAGATTGTCCACACGCGAAACAATGAGCTTGATTACCTCTATGGGGAGAGAATTCCAGCCACTCTTTTGATGGACGCTGCTCGGTTCTTCCATTGTTAGTGCTTGGGTTTCAGACGAGGGGGGAGGCACCTTAGCGGGGATGGAAGATTGGACGAGATTACATGCGGACAAAGATGGATCAGCGAATATGTGCTGCGGGAAGTGGACAGGTGATGATGACTACAGCACGCCGCTTGACTTACGAGACACATACCAGTAGCGTAGGGTCATGTCGATGCGATACACTTGCTTGAGTGATCACAGTACTGGTACTCCCTACAGTGCTATGCCCTAACTTGCTTGAGTAGAGTAGTAGAGTAGGACTCTACTCTACTACTAGCACCAGAGGAGTAGTATATTCTAATCTAAAATAGTTACAAACTTCAATGCCCGAGCGTGGAACGGCTACAAACCATGCTCAAAGACCGTGTCTACATGGTGTTTGGACATGGGCGACAACCTCAATGCCAACGGTGCTTCTCCCATTGCATCGTATGTGTTTCTGTCCTTCCTGTTCGAAATCGTGGTAGAATTCATGATTTATTTTGTGCTTATTCGGATTAAATCTCATAGTAACTTGCTCATATATTCAACTGGCACAACGTCCCCTACAGCCACTCCCGTTTCATGGACGGCCTGGTCGATGCCTCCAAGGAGCCCTTCGTCCTCTGCTATGAGTGCCCGATGCCGTTTTGTGGCTCGTCGGCGGACATGGTGCATCACCTCACGGATGCGTGCAGCGGTCACTGCTGGCCCTTGGCGGAGAACATCAAGTACGAGACGTGCTACCCGTTCACCATGCCGGAGTCGCTGGCGGATCGACATGAGAGGGAGGGGGAGGAGATAGCGATGAACATGAACGTGAGGGGGAGGAGATAGCGATGTCGTGAGAGGCGCAGTATTTATAGCAAGCAATGGCACACCTATGTAAGATATGGACTGAGCTGCACTGTCTTAACTGCAGGTCCAATTACGTCACTGACAAGTGGGCCAGACCCCTGTTGGGCCCATATGTCAGTGACCCAATGCACCTGCAGTTAAGTAACAGCTACATGGGCATATTTGTTGGAGTAAATTACGAGGGAGCGAAGGGGTGGAAATATTGCTGGTCATAATGGATTGGACGAGCGTGGGGGGAGGAGAGTCATGCATGCAGATTTTTTCACACGGGGTGGAGTGGTGGGACCGCTGGAGGGAGAAGGAGAGTTTGGCAGGCATATTGTTTCCACGCATGGAGAGGAGAAGATTTGGAGATGAACGAGCTTCCTGCAGGTATGGGGAACGGTGCATAATAAGTCATCTTGCATGCCGTGCTAGGTATAGTCTCAAGGAATTAAAAACATACACGCCCCACACATGTTCATATTTCAAGGTGCACTAAATTATTGCATGCGATGATTAAGGCTGGCCATAATGGTGGTATCTTAGCTGGTATCATGCACACGGGAATAGCAAACATGTTGATGTGGCAAAGAATTAAAGAAGAGAGGGGGTTAGAGTAACTAGTGTTCATGCATGTATTGGTAAACACATTTTTTTGTGAAGAACGACAGCACTAGTTGAGTACTTTTGGAGACTTCAAAAACTATTCCACCGCCTCTACTATCTTGCTAAGAGTAGGTGAAATTTTTGAATCGAGCCCTTTAAACTAGAAGGGAGGTAGTGGTACTCTAATAGCTAACCTTGTTGTGATGACAAGATAGGACATGGCACGCACCTGGACGGAGGAACTAGTCTGCATTGTGCATTTAAGTTTTGTCTGAAGTCAATGTACCTCTACTTTCACCAGACTTATAGAAAAATGTGTCAGCATTCACAATTGTCAAAGATTAGCCGTTCGGCCAATAAGGTGGCACACTTAATCGCTAAGTATAGCTTTGACAATAGATTAGATCGTATTCTTGTAAATAACATACCGCCCTGTGTGGTGAATATTGTATGGAATGAGTGTACTGGTGTGGCTGGTTAATTAATATAAGGTGGTGTTCAAAAAAAGTATAAATTTGGTCAAACACTTTGCAAACGGTTGATGGGAGTAAAAAAATTGCTTGTCTAAAAAAGGCAAAAAATTTTGCTCATTTATAGCCGGTCGAAGTCTCAAAGGGCGCGACCACACGAGGGAGGCGAAGGTCGTGAGAGGCGTGACGTTTGATAGAATTAAGTGAAGTTACATCCACGCGCCGGCATGGCGTGCGAACAGGAAGAAGCTATATCGTCAGGCCTATGATATGGGTCTAGTAGACACGACATCTAGTGGGTCTCGCATAGTTCTCGAGAACTCTTTGGGGGCTTGCAGCCATTTATCCACCGGGCAAGCCAGCAACCCCACGCCATTCGCACGCCCTACTCGTCCCCGTCTTCTACCTTACAACAGTTCGCTCCCAGTCGTCCCGTCCTTTCACATTAGTTCGCTCCCAGTTTTTTTGCGGGGTACAATAGTTCAACTTCTCCTAACCCTCCTCCAAAATTCATGCCCTCCCAAATCTCCATGGTCGCCGCTGAGTACCAGGTTAGAGCCATCACTGGCGATCATTTCATCGTCATCTGCACATGTGGATCCGAGACGGTGAAAGCATGGCTTGCTCGCTTCCTACGCATGTTCAAAAGTTCAACGGATGAGTTGGTCGCTGGGCTAGATGTTGAGTACACCATAGTCCTCGGACGAGAGAAGGATCTAAAGGACGAAGAGAGGAAGAAGCCCGCCATGATCCAGGTTTGCGTACATAACATTTGCTTGGTCTAGCACATATGCCATGCCGACGTTGAGTGCCAGGATTTTAAGAACTTCCTCAAGGACAAAAGAGTGAAATTTGTTACTGTAGGCTTTAAGAACAACAGGGATGTCCTGTGTTGGATAGGTCTCGTTGTAGGCCAGCCCTTCGATCTCCAGAAGGCAAGCCTGGTATCCTCCTCTCAACCTTCAATGCTGACCCTGGCAGCAACCATGATTGATCCTTCGTACGCTAAACCAAAGAAACCTTATCACGAGTTTCATCATGCATGGGAGTCGAAGACATTAGATGAAGATCACATCATGTACGCAGCAATGGATGCCTACCTTTGTTTAAATATCTACAAGGGTTGGATGAAGAAGCAGAGCCCAGTGTCCGGTTCAAGCAAAGAAGCGTCGGCGAAGAGGAAGAGGAAGAGGGACGTGGACTCAGACTCCAAGTAGGTGGCAGTGCCGTTGCTCATGCTGGTTCTACTGTAGTGTCAAGCGGACTAGTTGCTTAGTTTATTTTCAAGGGTGTGTTGTGCTGAGGCCCCAGCAGAACTATGTTTACATTCTTTCTCGTTATTTGAACTCTTTAGTACATACATTACTACTAGTACTATGTCTTACTACTGTTCTTCTTGCAGTTGGTACTACTGCTCAAATCTTCGTGTTCCTACTGTACTTAATACGTTCGTACTAGTAGTATAATTTCGGTTAGTCGATTTGTGAAAGAAGTTCGACAGAGCGAAGGAAGAAGACGACAGAAGAGGTGTAAGAAGCCCTTCTAGCCATCCATGTTGCATCAAACGGCTCAGATGAGTCGACTGACCCAAATTACTCCTTCAGATTGCAGGATCCACGTGGCATTCAAGGTCTCGAAGGTAGATTCCGCGTCCGCACCCGGTTTGCGGGCTCGACGCGCGCGCGATCGGCTTCCGCCGTGACAGCCACCATGCGCGCCTCCTCCGCGTGGGCGGAGACGACAATGACACGGTAGTTCCTCCTCGTCGGCGTGCTGGAGCACGCGCTCTACCTCCTCTTCGTACGCTGTGTGCATAGACACACCTCCACCAGCTGCTCGCGTGCTTGGCATCGCGGCAGCATCGCGAGGAGGGACTGCAGACGACGTGAGGGGGCGAGCCTTCAGCTTCATGGCACAGGGATGGCGGTTACACAGCGGTGATGGACGAGAAATTGTTGGCCGGAGCAGGCGGGCGCCGGCATGCGCAACGGTGGCGGCGGCATATTGATGAGTGCACGTGTGGGAGCTTACTTTAGTTATATATATATAAGGTTGGTCAAACTTAAAAGAAAACTGTACTAGTACATGTAAACATTAGACTTAGGCAGCACTTTTATTAGTTAGTACCACAGCCACGATACGGAATCCTGTGCAAGCGCGTCAACCACGGCCGCGCGGTCGATCGAACGGCGCGTCACCATGTCGCGCTCGAAGGACATCCACCGAACCTTTTTTATGTGTGTGAAAACAATCCTCGAATATTACTCAACTTTTTTTTCCTGTGAAAGTTCTTGACACTGCAATATTTCCATATATTTGAATTTAGCTCCAGTTCATGTTTATTTGGATTTGGACGTTTTAGGTGCGCCCTAGTTTTTTTTAATACTGATTTTGTGTGTGTGATTGAGAGAGAACGTGTGTATGTGTCCATATGTGTGTTGTGGCGGAAGGGCAATGTGGAGACGGTGTGCGTGTGATACAGCCATAGAGAGGTGTGAATGTGCAAATGATCATGCATGAGTGAGACCTAGACAGATGTCGATACGTTGTGTATACATGAGAGAATGGTCTTCTAGTTTAGGGACTATTTGGCTCCAATAAGTCACTTGACTTATAAGTCAGGTGACTTAAAATCAGTGACTTATAAGTCATGCCTGTTTGGTTGTCATCTGACTTATAAGTCACCTGACCACACCTTCCCACCTTATTTTTTAATGTAAAGGTGATGGGACCCACGTAAAAAGGGGTGACTTATAAGTTTTAAGTTTGGGTGGAGCAACTTATGACTTATAAGTTGGGGTGACTTATAAGTTGGGTCCGTTTGGCAAAATAAGTCACTTTTTGCACTTTTCGACTTATAAGTTGGTGACTTATTTGGAACCAAACAGGGCCTTACTTGTGAGAGAGAGAGAGAGAGAGAGATACAGAGAGAGGAGAATCCGTAACACAACAACCATCTCTCTCGATTCGTCCGTCCCTCGCACGGTCGCATGCAACACATGCATCAACGCGCACATTTTGACACCCTCACCCGGCCCCTGCCCACCTCAAGGCCCGCACAAACTCTTCGTGAATACCCATTTCTCTCCTTAGGTTTTTTTTCTCTCAATATCTGACACACACACACACACACAAACACACACAGAGACACACGCAGCACAACACACACACACACTCCCCCGAGCACACAATTCATCCCCATCCAAGGTTATACGGTGACCACTCTTGCTTGTGCTTCTTTGCACCCCAACATGCACAACACCTCAATCTTCAAAGAGGGCATCGAGCAGATCGAAGATGGTGACCACACCGCGCTAGAGAATGCGGGGTCATTTGGATGCAGGGTGATGTGACGACGGCTGACTGACTCCTCCCCCACCCTCTCTCTCTCTTGCACAAAATTACCAATCCCTCTCTCCCCCGCACAAAATTGTCAATCCTTTAACCCATGAGATCCTTCCCCTCCCGTCCATGTTTTTCCAGCTCTCTCATCAAAAATGTTGTCTCTTCTCCTTCTACATATACAGAATCCAGATGCACACGCATCTCATGTATATTACATGTATCCATCTTTCTCACAGACCTAACTTCTTCCTCTCTCTTTGTCTCTCTATCTCTCTCTCTCTCTGTCTCGTTAGGTTTGTCTCCTACTCTCTCGTCCACATACATACAATCTTTCCCGCCCTATCTGCTCCATCTTCAAAAGCTCTCTCTACACGTTTCATTCACACATTGGGATATTTCAAAATGTTGCTTCTATAATGGCTGATGTAGAGTTATGGTTGTTTTTGTTGCATCCTACAAAGTAATAACTATGAAATGCATTTAGATTCTCATTTAACTGGGATTATGTGAGTTTGAGCATGTTGTGAAGTACTATAGACCTTGTATACATCTTGGGATTCGACAATGATTGTAACTATTGAATTGTATAGACCATTACATTCGAAGTCAATAGCCTAATATATTTATTTCACAATTTCAACAAATGATTAGTTCACTACAAACTAAGAAAACAAATGTGTACTCCCTTCGTTTTTATTTAAGTCTGCGTATTAGCATTGGTCAAAGTCAAGTTTTGTAAACTCTCAGAAAGCTTATAACAAAAAATATTAACATATACAATAACAAATAAATACCATTAGATTCATTATTGAATGTACTTTCACATCATACATATTTGTTATGGTAAATGTTTATATTTTTCTATAAACTTGGTCAAACTTTAGGAAGTTTGACTTCGGTCAAACCTAATATGCAGAGTTTACTACTACTACTCGCTAGTTGCTTAGCCGAATCACTCAACACGCCACACGGGGAGTCCAGTGTCACAAAATTTTGAGGTCGGCGGGAAAATCTCCCACGACCCTGATTCAAGAAGTGGGAAGTTACCATTATAGCCTTCGGAACAGGCCTACGGATGACGCTTGGTAAGGGGCTGTTTTCGTAACTTCAGGTTCACTCTACCCAGCAAACCCCACCCCGGCACCCAGAGTAGTACACCTGAATACTCCCCATTTTCTATACCCACCGCAAAATAGACTTCTCCACGGCACTGCAGCCTTCATGCTCCTCCCCTTTACATCGGCGAACTCGTCCACCGCAGCGCATCTGCCTCATCGACGACCTCGTACGCCGCACTAGAGCTGGTCCACCGTCGTCGTCGTACATGGAGCCTCCTCCCCGGCATTGTCTTCCATGGTCCCGGATCTGCTTCCTAGAAGCCGACGCCAAGCACAGAAGTACCACCGTCATGGACAATGAACTGACTCCCGTTGCCGACCATGACTCACAGAGGCCGCCGCGACCATCGTTCTCCTCCTCGATTGGTAATGTGTGTATTGAATCACTTAGCAGTACATGTGCAGTTCCAATTAATTTCATACCTACCCTTCAAATTTCCTGGGTGCTATTGTTCCCGTAAAAGTAATTGGTTATAGCCTCTATTGTCCAACAGAATATTAGCTTGTAACTGTGCGTAGCTCCTGTATCGCGCTGTGCTTGGGCAGGTTTTTCATCTGCAACCAGTAGTGTGGCAAATGATGGAAAGGTTTTTAGAACTAGCAAGATGCCCATGCGTTGCACGCATCAAGATGCATTTGTATGAGTAGTTTTTCTTGTGGGAGAAAAGGATGAACGAGGGAAGGCCTTATTTGCAAATCTGGAGAGGGGTATGGGTATCTTTTTGCAAAATTCCCATTTGTTTCCTTTCTATCTATCAGATATAAATCAGACGACCTATATTGCAAGAAAAAAAAGTAGAGAAAAAAAAAGTAGAGAGTAAAGGAAGTAGAGATAAATATTGTAGAGAAGAGAGTAGAGATAGCATGTTGAGATTTTTAAAGCACCGCGCGTTGCGATTCTGTTGGAGATGCTCTAACATGGCAGACGAGTGCTTTAATGTTGCCCACAAGATGCGCGAGTATTACTAGTAGTATATTTTTCTTGCCATGTTGAGATTTTAAAACCACGAGTGCGAACATGCAGAGGAGCAATGAAGACCAAACACGGGATATTCGGGACATCTTCAAGGAGCGTGGCAAGTTAAGGAGGAGCTGCACTGAACCTGTAAAACGAGCTTTGGTAAGTAACACCCTTTCAATTACTTTTGTGAAGCCTCGTGTTCTTCGATGTGTATATGTTGTAGTTTCTGTTTCTCTTAAGCATGGTGTTCTTCGATGTGTAATAAGAAGAGTCTTAATCGTCCTAATGCTTTCGTTTTTAGCTTGATGTAGGAAGTGGGTGTTCTCACCTTGTAGTCAATTTTTGTTTTTTTCCTTTTGAATTCACTTCTCCGAGTTCTGTTTATCTGGCTTCTACTAAATGGATCTAGGTTGCTCTGAGTATTGATCTAAAAAAGAAGTAACTTCATGTCAGGATGCAGTTCCTGCGAGGAGGGAAGTATGGCCAACCTCGAGATCATGTTTGCAAAATGAGGATGTATTACACACAAGGTGCCAGTTCCCTAATGATGCTAGATTAGACACAAGGTGCAAATTCCCAGATGATGCTGGATTACACACAAGCCAGGTGGAGTTGTCAGTTGTTCGTGTCCTCGTGGCATTAGTAAAGGCTGAAAGAAAGCGTGCAACAGCCCTTGAGAATGTAGCCGAGTTTCTGAAGAAGCGAAAAGAGCAATCAGATGCTCTCTTCACCCAAGCCAAAGAAGAGATGGAAGAAGCCAGAAATAAGCTAGCAGAGGCAGAGCAGGCTAGGCGTCTCCTGCTATCTAAAACTGTTGTCAATACAAAATTTCCTTCATAATCAAATGTTTATCCAGTCAGCATGCCTATTGTGATGTCCGTGCATCTACGGATGTGGCACAAAATGTTTTTTCGGGTCATGTAATAACAGCAATTACTTTCCATACAATAACATACGAAGCATTGGACATGGTATAGTTCACGCGCAAGCCCAATATTCCAAGTTCAACTTCCACATCAAACTCATGTTCACAGATATCTGCACATTCATACATAATGTCCACAACCATGATTCACTTAAAAGCCAAAAAATGCGAGGAGAGTTATAAATAAAGAAGATCCTCTACTAGTTCCTGCTACCAGTGCGAGCACAACAAGTTAAGACCATGGGTAAATTAATTATATTTTAGTCATTTTTTGTGTTCTAAAATGCCTGCCGGCTCGCGGAAGGACGTGTTGCCGGCACACGCGCAGATTCAATGAAGGCAGGCGGGGCAGTCTTAAGCTGGTTGCACGCGGCGAGGAGGCGTGCTCAGCCGGGCCTGCAGCGACTGTGGCCCTCTTGGCCGGCGCACCAGTTCAATGCCTGTGCTATGAGAGGTCACGTCCGTGTCAAAGCAATCACTCCCTCTAGTCCTTTTTTGTTTGGGTATAACAGAATCTCGTTTTCCATTCACATTTTACATGTAAAATTCGTGGACAAACTTTGACCCAAAGTACGACGGGGACTAGTAAACCAGAATGGAGGTAGTAGTTTTTTTAATCAAAGAAGGGTTTCTCCTTCTGATTTTCATTACTGAAAACCAGCATCTAAATCTAAACCATAGTATTTGCCCTAGAACTACCAGGTTCAACATCTCGCAACATAAACCCATACAACCTCCATCGCAAAAAAACCATACAACCATACGCCAAGGAGGTACGTAGTACTATGAATTCCATTTTTGCTCCATACCAATCGTTCTAAAAACTACGTACTACTTATAACGCGCCATTGAAAATCGGAACTCTTAACCCTACTAAAAAACGATATTTTAAAAGTGGCTACTTGATCTGTGGCAATTGGCGAGCCACCGCGCTCCAAGTCGTTCACATGTGGTCCCGACCATCAACTCCTTTGGATCAAATTATCACGCAAGCTGACTATTCCTACAAAGGTGCTCCACCACGTACCTGGTACCCGCGAATGCAGCAATCGTGCACCTAGGGTTTTAGGGTTTATTTGTTAACGTCGCCTTTACGTAACACTCATGTGTGCGAGACAGTGAGAGGATGACTGCGTGCATGCACCTCTTCTCTTCGTATATGTACTCCACCATTTGTCTGGTGTCGAAAAAAATTATAATAACTACTAGCAATGTGCCAATGTGTTGCAACACGATCAAAGTAGATTAATACATATTCACCAATTTGATAGAAAAAAAGTCTAGTTTTGAAACACGTATATCACTAAAAATATGTTATGTTTCACTCACAATATATCTCTAATTTCTAATCATACTAGAAACATGCCCATGTGTTGCATGGAACATCATGATCTTGTGGGAGAAAAGGTTGAACGAGGGAAGGCCTTATCTGCAAATGTGGTGAAGAGTGCGGATAAATTGCCATATTTTCCTTCCTATCCGTCAGATATAAATTGGACGACCTAAATTGCAGGATGGCAGGCCCACCATCATCACCAACTCTATTTTTTATCCCTACTCTTATAAAAAGCATTTTCGGTGATGATCGTGTGCCTGCCATCCTGTAATATAGGGCGTCCGATCTATATGTGATGGATAGGAAGGAAACTATGGCAATTTTGCAAAAAGATACCCACACCCCTCTCCACATTTGCAAATAAGGCCTTCCCTCGTTCATCCTTTTCCCCCACAAGATAAACTACTCATACAAATGCATCTTGATGTTCCGTGCAACACATGGGCATCTTGCTAGTTGTTGCAAAAAGCCCATGTGTGTGTGTGAGAGAGCAAGACTGGAGGAGGACGGAGTGCATGTGTGACAAAGACACAAGGAGTGTGTGTGCGATAGGTATCAGCTTAAAATGAGCCGATAGTGTGTGTGTGCACGATCGAGAGGGCGTGTCTCAAGAAGGGAAGAAAAATCTACATAGATACAAGGAGCGGGAGAGAGACATGTATGCGATGGTGGAAGCATGAGTGTGCGGGTGTATAAACCTATCTAGAGGCTAGCTAGTTGATAAATGTTTGTGAGAGAAATACGAGTCGGGGTGTGAAGGCGAGAGTTTTGTGTGTGAGAGAGAGAGACGGTAGTCGGGAAGGGGAGTGGAAGCAGGAGTTGTGTGTGTGTGTGTGTGTGTGTCTGTGTGTGAGAGAGAGAAGACGGTAGTCGGGGTTGTCTGATCAGTAAACAAATGAATAATGTCAGTCTGGGATGGAGACGAAAAGGAGACCGCAACAAATGTTGTGTCTACAGGAGAGAGAGAGAAAGAGAGAGAGTAATTTTAATGGTATGAGTCATATGTAGAGACATGTAGGGTGTGTGAGAGAATCCCATAGAGAGAAAAACAAAGTGAAAGACGAGTGGAGACTGTGTGTGTGGCGGTGAAAAAGAAAGCTTAGGTACCGAGTGATACCAGAGAACAGTAGAGATGTGAGAGATAATGAAAACCGTGTAATGTATAATGATAGGGAGACTATGACACTTCTCAAGGGAGACGTCGAGAGACCATGTTTGCGAGGATAGGAGAAACATGACGTGAGCGTGCGGGTGAGCTGGAGAAAGGAGAGTGATAGCTACCTGAAGGAGCATGCATGCGAGAGAGATGGGCGTGAAAGGAGTGAAGAAAAAAGGGATTCAAATATTTGAATTCGAGATGACAATACATGTAATCCATACTCGAACCAAAATTGATCTATCAAACGTGCATACTCATATGAATTCATGCACATCTATGTTATTTAATATGTAGATATTACTGATCCATACATTTTAGTAGAACATAATTTGGTTAAATTTTTTCGAATTCAACCTTAAGATTTCGGGATTGTTGTATTTGTAAATCATATTATACGTATAAAGGAGCAGAATTCTTTGTTGTGCTTTTGAAAGTATATATATAAAAAATGATGTATATAGAATGTAATTCCAATTGAAAATGGATCCCACCCGGAAAAAAAATAGAATACAAACGGGATTCAAATTGAGTTGGCACGGTGAACGTGCACTCTGCAAAATTTGAACGAAGCAGGGAAAGTCACAGTAACCGTCCGAAACCAAAATCTGCGAGATGGAAATCACTACTGCCTATCCCTGCCACGCAAAGCCTATCTGCTGGATTTCTATAGGTTTCGATAGGGGTAGGTTTGTAATTTCACCCAAACATGACGTAACCGCCTCTCACCCAGATTCATACACGGTGGGCGCCAAAACACAGTGTGTCCTCGGCCGAAATTGACTCCCTCCCCGATTCATATTCATACACGGTGGGCGCCAAAAACAAACTCTCATCGGCAAATATTCGGTGTATGCGAGATTACCGTCCTATCCCCAACCGACTATTGTTGCTGTGATGTAGTAGAAATTTGAAACGGGGGCTAAGTTTGTAAATTTCCTAGAATTTGAGACAAGCGCGCCCTAAATACATGGTTCCCCCTTCCACTCTACCTCCCTTTTCCCCATTCGTACTCCATGGGCGCCAAAACACCCTCTCCACCCCACCCTCCTCCGTCCGTCGCCGTCCGCCACCCCATCCACGGCCGTCCTCCTCCACCATGCCGGAGCTGATACCCCGATGCCATCGTCCATTACAAGAGATCGACCTCTCTCATCCACGGCTTCGGACCGGGATCCTTGCATCCCGTCCTCCCGCTTCATCCCCGCCGTCGTCCACCTTGCCGGCGCCGCTCCTACGACCGTCTCGTCCACTGCGCCACGCCGCCACCGTCTACCCTCCTAGATATGCTTCCACGCCACCGACAGCCATCGCTACCGCAACATCGTCAAATTCTCAATAGATGCGTACACGGCGCCGCACCAGAGGCAGTACTCTTTCGTATCTGCTCAACTTATTTATCGCAGCAAGAAAATAGATCGCCACTGCTTTACTCTGATTTCTTATCTTGGCTGCGAAGTTGCCTTTGTCCGGTTTGCAACTTCAGATGCACCATGGCACGCTCAACACTATACTCCAAATGCTTATGGTTTTCCCCTTTTATATTCCACACTAGTTAAATCATAGTAGACTAAATTTCAAAATTGGGTCAGTCGATTTTTCAGACTTGCCGGAGTTTGCCGGTGCGATCAAAGGGGCTCAGGTGGTTGTGGGGCCTCGCCGAATGAAGAAAACTCGACGTGGGTGGGGGTTGGGGCGGGGGTGCGGTGTGGGTGGCGGAGGAACGCAGGCGGTGGGGGCTGGTGGTCCGGCAGGCAGCCCGTGCGATGTTCTGTATGGGAAGAAACAGAGACGAGGAAGAAGAAGGGTTAGGAGACATAGGATCTTCATCCAACCGCCTGAAATGGTCGAGAGACAGCTGGGAGTTGCATTCTTAATGCGCTCTGGTTCATCATGTGTGGGCACTTTGCAACCAACATTTTATTATCCAAAATATGCTTGCTCTTCTTTACCATGTTCCTCTTCCGTTCTTCCTTAATATGTACTCTCTCCGTTCCTA
Organism: Triticum dicoccoides; assembly: GCF_002162155.2. Lineage (NCBI taxonomy): Eukaryota > Viridiplantae > Streptophyta > Magnoliopsida > Poales > Poaceae > Triticum > Triticum dicoccoides. The sequence goes on along the minus strand of NC_041390.1, from coordinate 346,525,413 downwards.
AATACAAGTCTTTGTATAGATTCCACCATGGACTACATATGGAGCAAAATGAGTGAATCTACACTCTAAAATGTATCTGGATACATCTGTATGTGATCCATAGTGGAAATCTCTACCAAGACTTATATTTTGGATCGGAGGGAGTATGATATTAGTACAATATGTTCCTTGTACTGAAGATGAGCAGGGACATTTGTAGTGTAGAGGTCTATACGGTCGGTTGTGATGGACACTTTGAGCCTCTTTGATTCGTAGGATCTTGTAAACATAGGAATAGGATTTGTAGTGGCCTGCCCACTTGAATCCTATAAGAATAGCAAGGAAATGCGGGGAGCCGTGTCGCCTTTGAGAGTTACACTAATATTAACAATACCGCACCTTCACTTGAAGAGAGCTGGTATCTGAAGCCTTTCTAGCCGTACCGGCAATACTAGCACATATATTCCAGCAAGTTCCACTTTGCTGATTTTACTCTGATGCTTAAGGTTTTCCCATTATATCTACACTATGATCTGTGTAGATGCTTTGTGTCGCACTAGCAGTAGTCCACTCTTGAAGCTAAACACTGCAATGACTTAAAAAATTGGCACTAAGGCATTGAGTGCTATTCTGGATGCAATGAAACTCATACGCTCCCCACCTGTTGATTCTTGTTCAGAATATGATCCTAATGACTATTCTAACCTCGAGGAGTCAAAGGCAGATGGCCTGTCCTGTTCACCCATCAAGGTTCCTGTTCTAATTTGGCAATGTTTTATTGATTGCGGGTATCTTGCATATGTTGTCTTGCATTTCTTCTACTTTCTTGCACCGCCATTTGCTTAGTTTACTCATCATAAATGTCGAGATGCCATGCCCATCCATTATCAATACATATTCCATCTGTCATCGTACCATGTTTTTCCACTCAAATGATGTTATTGTGCATCAGACATCAAAAAGGAAGAGGGTGATTGCCAAACCTGAAGGAGCACCAGCAAAGTCCTTGAAAAACGTGGTGGTGCCGAAGAAATCAGACAGCACCCCCCTTATATTGGTTATACAACCAGTGACACAAAACGCAGGACCGACTCCAGCAGACTGTACCCATACTTCACTGGCCACACCACTAGCTCCACCACACAGGACCTGCACTCCAGCAAAAGGTATACCGATTTCATTTGCCATAGCACTAGCTGTACCATAGAAAAATCCCACTCCGGCAAAAATCCCACTCCACCGGCCGAAGACCTATCCCAACTGCAGAGACGGCCAATTCCTACAGATTGGAACACCATTCCATTTATTCCCAGTTTAAAAGACAATGCTTTCAATGTTGTTAGGGACTACGTGCATATATTCCCATCATGGGAAGATTATTGTGAAAACAAACACCATTTTCACATCTTCCTGTCCAACTTATGTGTAAGTGCTATTATTCATGGTTATTATTTTCCTGTTTTCTGCTGATTGAACACATCAATGATTTACATTACATTGTTGTAACTAGGCGAGGGTCAATCTGGATAGTCATGATGAGCAAAGCTTGCTTGTGCTTTTCAAGGAAGCATTGCAGCAGTATCGGTGTTACCTGAGGTAATCACACTTTGATGGCAAGTCTATAAACGAATTTTCGGTGAAGTCTCTTGTGCTAAATTTAGAAGACATTGAATGGAAAAACCTTGTTATGCACTGGTCTCGTTCCCAGGATGAGGTACTGTCTATGAAATCACATGACAATTTGAACTTCTACTTTTCCGCATGTGCCTTACAGATCTTTTTTGCAGGAAATCTGCTCGAAGAAGAATTCCGGTTTGACAAGAACAACCGGATATGCAAATATGCTGCCCGCTGCTTTGCTCTTGTTAGTACCTGTTGTCCTGTATCACTGTACTTGCATACATACCTGGTTCATTATGTGACAGTAGTATGCGTGATAGCTTGCTTATCAATTGTTCGCTCCAAATTATATGATCTATATGAATGGTTACATTAGTGTAGACTATATCCAATGTCAATGTTTTTTTATCTCTGGATTGTTCTTGAAAGTACATGATGTCCTTTATCAGTGTACTTATAATGACAGGTAGTTGTTGATGTACCATCACTCTGAAGCTTATTTTCCTTTGCCCTCCATTTTCTACACATCAGATCTATATTTACTCTTACCATAAGGTTGGTACTGAAGAAGTTTAGCTGTGCATTGCTCTTGGCTGTACCTTTTGCCTGTATCGCTGCACTTACATTTATAGCTACTTGGTTACGTAGCATCACTCTTCATCTTATCTTAAATATTCTCCATTTTTTCGTGTATTATCACATCTATATTTACTCTT
>NC_041390.1:346495160-346522845 GCF_002162155.2 Triticum dicoccoides | reverse complement strand
TTTATAGAGCCTGTCTTCACCAATAATCTAAGTTTGTCCATCTCAAGCCTTCAAACTTTTTTGTATATATTTGGGTAGGCATGACTGCAACAACTATTTATTTTTGGTGTTTGCATCAAATTGCTTGTTTAAATTTTATTATGTAGTTCATAAACAAAAGTTTGTCCTTTCTCAATTTATGTTTTCAGTTGTACAACCAAGTTCCTTCTTCATACCATGTAAATTAAACTATACAGAGCAAGTGATCTTCTTTTGCACTGCATGTATGCTTCTGTTCTTCATCCGTAATCCAGTGGTGTGGTGAACCTACCCACTACAGCAAAATGTCATATTCTGCAAAGTCTTAACTATGAACAATGTCATATCATTCTACTATTATTTAAACCATCTCTTTATTTGCCAATCTAAAATGGTATAAATTGACAGCACACTAACCATTGATACTTATGAGTTCTGGATCTGTAATCCAGTGGTGTCGTGAAGCTGCCAACTCCTTCACAATGTCATTTCCTGCCATGTCTTGACCTGAATAATATCATATTGTGTTAATGCAATTTTAAACTGTGTCACTTTATTCGTCAGTAAGAAATGTGATGAATTGTCAGCACTGATACTTTTATGTGCAAAACTTGTCATCTGTCTACTTGTTTATCTTTCACAGTGAGGAAGATATAAGTGTTGATCAAGCGCAGTCTCATCATCTTGCTCAGCTGCTTGCGCTGCAGCTCCCTAGCAGGGCTAACCTTTCTTGAACTCTATTGAAGTGCTGTCGATTTTGCATATTATTTTGTCGGTGTGTTTATTTGCACTGGTGGCGATCTTTGATGCCCCGTGTATGTAATATGCTGTCTGCTTGTGCTTTATTATCATAGTGGCGAACTTTGATGCCCAGTGGATGTAATATGCCGTAATTTCTTTACTGTATAGTCTAGGTTTTTTCTTATTCACGATGCTGCAGTTATTTTACTATATATATATACTGTCTTCGCAGTAAACCGGCCAAACCGTAAAAGTACGGTACATAATCGGGCCATCATGCTATCACGATGTAGGTTGGGCCTGAAACGTGCCAAACAGCTCACGGGCCGACAGCAACCCGAAATGAACCCCGACCCATGATTATGCAAATCAAATCACGGGCTTTTAACAGACCAAAATTGTCTCGGTCCTTGTTTGGCCCAATCAGATATCGGCTGCGAGCATGTCGGATGCAAACCGGGCCGTAGTTAGGCCCAACTATATGACGGGCTTTTAACAGGCCGAAATGTTAAACAGGCCCTTAACAGCCCAAATCTAATATCAGGCCGAATTACTAAGTGGGCCTTTAGCAAGTGGGCCCAAAAGCATAGTGTCCAGTTGACGGGCCGAATCTGATATGGGCCATAATTGATCCCAAAGCTTCTTAAAGGGCCGGGCCTGATCTGGGTCATAATTTGGCCCAGAACGTGGTTGTCTTTTAACGGGCCGGATCTCATATGGGCCACTATTAGGCCCGAAGCATGGAAGGCCATTAATGGACCGGATCAAATATGGGCCGGCATTTGGCCCAAAACATGGCAGCTAGTTAATGGGCTGGCCTACTAGGGTCCTCAAAATCTTGTGGGCCTAGGCTGGCCCATTAATGTCGGCGAAATATCATGGGCCTTTAGCTGGGCCGGCCCATTATGATCCGCAAGAATCTGGTGGGCCTTTACCTAGGCCGGCCCATTATGGCACACGAAAATCTTGTGGCCCTTTACCTGGGCCGGCCCATTATGGCCCGCAAAATCTTGTGGGCCTTTAGCTGGGCCGGCCCATTATTGTCCACAAAATCTCGTGGGCCTTTAGCTGGGCTGGCCCATTATGGTCCGCGAAATCTTGTGGGCCTTCAGTTGGGCCGGCCCATTTAAACTTGATGGGCCGGTCCACATGTCAACATATCATAGGGGCGTCTCGCCCATTGGATGAGTGACACATGTGCCAACGCTGATCTGACATGTGTCTCCTCCAACCAATGATGATTTTACACGTGGAAAATCCCCATTGGTTGGGGCTGTTAACGGGTTATCGGATCCAAAACCCGACCTGATAGCTTAACGGCGTTCCGTTATGGTGACGTGCGATTTATCGTCATGGAAGTTGACACTTCCATGATGATAATTTTGGTAATGTCATGGAACACTTCTACGACAGCACAGGAATGACTATCTTGATTCTGTCATAAATTTGTCATGGATTTACATGCATGACAAAAAACACGACCTACTGTGACAAACACGTATCATCACGGAAGTGTATTTTTTTGTAGTGGAGGCAGGGTGGATCGAGGAAAGGAGGTGGAGGCGGCGACTGGGTGGTGCTGAAAGCAAGGAGGAATTTGGATCAGGAATGAACAAGAGGAGGAAGAGACAGGAGGAGTGGCGGCGCGGAGGAGGAAGCATGGGACAACTCTCCTAGATTTTAGGGTTGCCCTGTTTATATATGTTGGTGGATTAGGTTAGGGGGTGGGGTATTCGGTTCGTTCGATTGTAATCGGGCAGCTGAGAATAAATATGTTAGGGAGTCCAATTAAAGAAAGAATATGTTTTAGGGATGTTTGGGGATGATCGATACCAATCGGGCATGACTGTGCGGTTCGGGTTCAGGAGAGGTTTCAGACACGCACGCGAGGGGGGTCTGAGAAACTGAGTAGAGAAACTTCGTCTTAGGCAATAGAGAAAACAACGGTCCAGGTCGAAGGGGTCTAAGAAAGGCCAACAGAGAAAAATGGGAAGCAACACTACGAACGAATTCAGGTTTTCAAAAACAAATGCGGATGAAATGCTCATGGTGACATGATGAAAGCAACAAGCCAATAAAACACACAACGACAACAAAACAACTGGAAGGCTACTGGAGCGCCAGTCTCAGGTCGTTACAACTCTCTTCCACTTACAAGAGATCTCGCCTCGAGATCTAAGGATGGCACTGGAGAGAATTGGAAGAGAAGAGGTAAAACTAAGTTGCTTCTTGGACAAACGAGTGAAACCACGAACCCCGAGAGGTTCAACAACTTGAAAGGAAGATACGACAGAGATGAATGATATTGCAAGCAGTCTTTTGGACAAGAGGAACTAGCAATACGATGAGAACTAAGAGCTTAAGGAAGAAGATAGACTTTGAAGCCACTCCCGTTAGAACGAAATAGACAAGGGATAAGAACGAAACAATTCGAACTGCACTCTGGTTGAAAAGAGAAGCAAAACTTGATAAGATGGAAAGAACTTGAAAAGAGGACACAACACCTCGATTAAGTGGATAAGCAAGGAAAGAACATGATCTTTGATAGAACAAGATGATGGTTCGAAGGGAGCACCATCACAATGCCTCCGGAAGAAAGAATAGAAGATAGATGGTTGGAAGAAAAGAACGGAGAAGAAAATGGCAACGTCTACCACAAATGAATTTGAAAAGCATCCTTATGAAGAAAGGATTGAATGGAGTTGTTGAAGAATCAACAATCAAACGATATACTCCTCGTGGACTTATGAAAACATCCAAAACTAGAGGTGAAATTCTGCCATAAACGAAAACAATTGCTTGCTTTAGATCGACGAAGAGATGAAAAACTTCTTCCACCAAGATGATAGGAAATAACATGGATCATTGATAAGCACCACAAATAGCAACATTCCTTCGAAAAGGTTTTAGGTGTAATCTTTACCAAGATAACTCCAACGAAGAGACTGATGGATTTAAAATACCTCATTCTTGACAACACCATCTCAAAAGATAAGGTAGAAAGAGTTACACTTTGGAATACTTGAGGTCCTACAACAAGGATCTTGATGAACACTTCGAGAACGAATTAAATCCTTAAGGAATCACCATGAATAATCCCTTGGAAGAACTCCGAAACTGAAAGGATGCTAGAACGAAGTGAAGGTCTGAAAAGAATAAGATTGAAGCCTTGCAATGACTTAGATGGAGCTTCGTGACGATATAACCGTGAAGCGATGCAACACTGGAAAGAAAGAAATTGGATCACTTGGACGAAACAAGAATAAGAATTATGTTATGCGTATCCTTCACCAATTTAAATTGATGACAAGCAATGGATTTTGCATACTACTTATTCTTCTTGCAAATATTGAGGAGAGATATAGCGCAAACTTGGGAAAATGTTCATGAACCACCGGTAGGATTGGAAAGAACGAATAAATTGATATGATAACCAAGGAAGAGAACTCTTGAACGAACCACCGTAAGCATTTGAAAACCCTTGAAGAAAAGAGAACGAATCACCGGTAAGAATTATAAACGAATGAAAATACTTGAGGGAATTTGATACAAGAGAACGAAGAGATCACGAGCTGACTAGAGAATACTTGAACAATGCACCAGAAGAATGGGGAATGAGAGCTAACACCTTAGAACAAAGAGAATCTTCAGAGATGATGGCCTTCAGATGATCGAGAAAGGAAAGCAACCCTTGAAATGCTTCGGATCGTTATGAAAAGAATTTCTCACAATCAAGACCGATTTGAGAGGATGGCATCAAGCTTGAACTATGAATATTTGAGAGAACGGATAAGATTTGGAGGAAATCTCTTCCTCGGTCTTCTGTGTTGAGAATGACAATGAGAAACACCACCATGAATTGTTGAGGCACTTCGAAACAATAAAGAATAGAAATGTTGAACCAACGATGAAAAGAATTTGAAAGCGATCTTGGAGAAGTCATCTGACTGATGACGATTGATTCTTATGTCAAATTTTGAAAATATTTGAGAATAACTCCGGAAAATTAAAAGAGTTAGGTAAGATGCTGGGAAAAGACCTATGGGTTAGGGCCCACTCAAAAGAAACACCGTTGGAAAAGATTGCTTAGGAAGCTATAATGCAACGAAAGAATGGCTTGTATGAGATAACAACCTCAAAATACCTTGAACGGATTGAGAATGGTAACGAATCTTATGAGATATCTTCAGCACTCCGGAACAAATGGAAAGAGAGAGGTGAATGATTAAGAGATACAACGGCATAAGAAAGCACTTGAAACGAGGAAGGGGATATGATCAACACCTACAACTTGAATTGAATCCACCGGAAAAGAATACGAGAATGAAGAATGATAAACTTGAAGCTTCGTGAGCATCTTCCTGAGAATCACTGGATAAGAACATTGAAAGAAAAGACTGAAGAGACTGCTCACAAATAAAAGGATACATGATTATGAAATCTGAATCCTTGAAGAAAAAGGGTGCGAGGGCGGGAAAAACAAAGAAAACTTGGGAAGGATGAAACAAACACCGTTGAGAAAACTTAGAATCGATCTCGCGAATGTTGAAATGATCGAATCCACTTGAAGAGAAGCACGCTGGTTGGAAATGAATTAACCTGACAACCTCGATGATCAAGAAGGATTAGTATTCACATAGAAATATGAGAACACCACTTAGAAAAGGTATGGAAGCAACACTTGACTTCGAAGCAACTCGAATACCACAACTCAAAACAAAACAAAGGATTTGACTTGTGGAATAAGCCAGAACAAACATACGATAGACCCCATATCGTATCATGTGTTTGTTGGACAGGATTCCTACGTGATACTTGAATTCCCACCTAAAAACTCCCAAAACTTTTTGGTTATGCAATCTGGTGTTGGGGATACAGGTAGGCACAAATATCTCACACAACTAGCAAGCACTATGTTCCAACTATATCCATCCATCAACACATAACCAAGAAACCTTCGGAAATCATGTACCTCAGACCTTCGAAAACATCTGATATACTAGCTGTGGCAATACATCTGATCGCTCTCCCTAGTACTGGGTGTCGTCAAACTACTCTCACCACAAAGAGTATAGAAGCGTTTTCGACGTCGGCGAACTCTGGTATTTCGGAACTGAAACGATAAGCACTGTGACAAAAACACCTTCAAGCTCAACTCCCCAGGACACAGCCACAACCCCTAAATGTTTGGAGGCACCAAGACAGAATTCCCATCACAATGATATCGCAACGATCGAACAATACCCGCATGATCCTAGAAAAATTTGAGTGAAAAAGGATAGAAGAGTGGGAAAACACCTACGTCACGAGTCCTGACCAGAGCGACGAATGGGATAAGGAGTAAAAAGAATTCCTACTCTCCGATATAACTAGACTCAAAATAGTTTTCTTATAGACTCATCAACGGCAGTGGTTCGATCAATCAAGGGGGCTCGTGATGTCAGTAAGTCTCTGATAGCAACTTGTCGCGCCCAAGATGCGATTCTATTCCAATCACGTGATGAATTCATGATCGGGGCACAATCACATTTCGAGCGCTTAGCAAGGTGGATATCATTACAACATACCATGTACTGAATAGATGAGAATACAAGATAAAGGCTTACACTCACCACAAGCTACATCATTCATACAACAGTTTATGAATACATAGCAATCATCATACAGAAGAGAGGGATCCAACTACGGATGAAATCAGATGAAAAAGAAGAACGACATCCACCCTGCTAATCCCAGGCTCCCCAACCTGGAACCTATCCCTTGATCGAAGAAGAGGAAGCAGAAGAACTACAAACAAGCAAGCATCACACTCATGTCAGACCAACGCTTTCCTGTACCTGCAACTATTGTTGTAGTAATTTGTGAGCCACGAGGACTCATCAATCCCATTACCACGGGAATAAAGACTAGCAAAGCTTAATGGGTATGGAATGGATAATTGGTGTGGTTGGAACAAGCGACTAAGCATAATATGGTGGCTAACTTATGAGTACAAGAATAAGATGAGAAACTACGCAAACGGTCGCGAACTAGTAATGATCAACAAGTGATCCTGAACTACTTACGTACAAACATAACCCAACCGTGTTCTCTTCTCGAATGCACCCGAAAAGAGATAGTCACGGTTATGCACGCAGTTGGTGTATTTTAATTCGGATCTGGTGCAAGTCCACTACAATCGGATATTAACAAATTCCCATATGCCACATAATCGCGGGCACGGCTCTCGAAAGTTTAAACCCTGCAGGGGTGTCCCAACTTACCCCATCACAAGCTCATGATCCACGGAGACAATCCTCCATCTGGGGACCCTCCGATCAGACTCGGAATCCCGGTGCATAAGACATTTCGGCAGTGGTAAAACAAGTCCAGCAAGACCTCCCGATGTGCCGACACCCTGATAGTAGTCGCGCGTATCTCGTCTCAGGCCACGATCGGATTGTCCAAACTTCTGGTAGGCCAAATCCAGAGTTGCCCCTGGCGGTTGACAGGTTTGGACCAACACTCATGAGCAGCACAGGCCCGGGGGTTGATTAAGAGTCCTCGGGTGCTAGCCGGTCCCTATGCAAGTTTTAGTTGTTATTAGGCAAATGGTAAAACCAAGGTTGGGCCTTGCTAGAAGAGTTTTATTCAGAGTGAACTATCAAGAGGGGCCATAAATACTCATCGTGTTAGGGACGCAAAATCAAGGAACATAACACCGGTATGACATAAACTAGGGAGACAAGAGTGGAACAAAACACTAGGCAAAAGGCCGAGCCTTCCACCCTTTACCAAGTATATAGATGCATTAATGAAATAAGAGATATTGTGATATCCCAAGATATCCATGATATCCATGTCCCAACATGGAACAACCTGCAACTGCACTTGCAACTAGCAACGCCATAAGAGGGGCTCAGCAAAGCGGTAACATGGGCAAACAACGGTTTGCTAGGATGGTGGAAAGGGTTAGAGGCTATCATGGCAATTTGGGAGGCTTGATAAACAAGTCATGGGTGGCGCGACATAGCGATAGCATAGAGACAACTAGCATATCAAAGACAGTAGTGAGATCCAAGGTGACGGTCATCTTGCCTGAAATCCCGCTAGGAAGAAGACCAAATCCATGAAGTAGGTGAACCAACATAGTCGAATAGATCCTCGCAATCGCAACGTGCCCGGAACTAACTAGAAAGAGCACAACCGGAAAGAAGAAAACAACATGGTCAACCAACAAGAATAAACATGGCATGATGCGCAACCAAGTATGATGCATGTCCTGTTTGAAGAGGCATGGCATGGAAAAGTGCAACAAACAATAATACAAGTTAAGTGGAGCTCAATATGCAACGAGTTGCATATTGACGAAACACCACATTCATTTATTTAGTTCTCTCCCGTTTATGTACCCAACAATATTAAATATTGTTAAACATGGCAAGAGGTGAAGCATATGTAAACTACACATTTATGGAAGTTTAAATGAGGCCGAAAATAACAAACAACAATTCTGAAAAATCCTTATATGCAATATTCGAATTTGGTACAGTTCTTCCCAATACACAATTTTAGAGTTGTTAAACATGCAAATTAAGTGCACCATGTCAATATATGCATTTTTCTACCCAATTTACATCTAAAGTTTATTAAATTCGGAGCTACGGTTAATTAGTTATGAATTATACCATTTTAACATGACATATGAGCAAATTTAATCAAACAACATTATAAACATTTTTAACATGGCTGAATGTTGCATATTATGAAAGTAGATGAAATTCTAAAAAAATTTACATATAAAGTTTATTTTAATCCGATGCATGGTTAATTAATTATTATATGCATGAACATGAGGGTTTTTCTGCAAAACTGTAGATCCCTGGATAATTAGCAAAACTCGCAGATACGGAAAAACTACACTGGGCCGAAACTAAAACTGGAATAGGCCCAACAGAGGGGGAAAAATTAGGCACTGGGGGTGGCCCATGGTGAGGCCACGGGAAGATGAAGAAGGGGGTGTCGGCGCTCATCTTCGGCGAAGGGGATCGAGCACAGAGGCGCAAGAGGACGAGCTCGGGGCTGCTCGGGTGCTACGCTGTGTGGTCTCAAGGAAGTAGGGGACAGGATGGATCGAGGAAAGCAGGTGGAGGCAGCGACTGGGTGGCGCTGAAAGTGAGGAGGAATTTAGATCGGGAATGAACCCGAGGAGGAAGAGACAGGAGGAGTGGCGGCGCGGAGGACGAAGGATGGGACAACTCTCCTAGATTTTAGGGTTGCCCCATTTATATATGTTGGTGGATTAGGTTAGGGGGGTATTCGGTCCGTTCGATTAGAATCAGGCGGTCGAGAATAAGTAGGTTAGGGAGTCCAATTAAAGAAATGAATATGTTTTAGGGATGTTTGGGGATGATCCGGACCCATCGGTCATGACGTGTGGTTCGGGTTCGGGAGAGGTTTCGGACGCGCACGCGAGGGGAGTCTGAGAAACTGAGTAGAGAGACTCCACCTTAGGCAAGAGAGAAAACAATTGTCCAGGTCAAAGGATTCTGAGAAAGGCCAATATAGACAAAGGGGAAGCTGCACTACGAACGGATGCAAGTTTTCTAAAAAGATATGCAGATGCAATGCTCATGGTGACATGATGAATGCAGCAAGCAAATAAAACACATAGCGAGAATGAAACAACTAGAAGGCTACTGGAGCGCCGGTCTCGGGTCGTTGCAATGATGGAGAGATATCTTTGGGCCCTAACGGTAATACAACATCACAAGAAGCTTGCAAGCATTTGACTAATGAGTTTAGTCACATGATCTTGTATTACGGAACAAGTAAAGAGACTTGACTATAACGAGATTGAGCTAGGTATGGACATACCGACGATCCAATATCGGACAAGTAACATATCGCTGGACAAACAAAATTGCATATGGGTTAACTGAATCCTTGACATCATGGTTCAACCGATGAAGGTATTCGTGGAATATGTAGATGTCGGTGTTCTGGGAACGGGGGTCCCCAGACTTGCCTACCTGCGGCCCGCAACGTGGCTCCACCAGCGGCCCTGTACGGCCCATCTTCACCAGCAAACATTCAAGACCCTCGCGAGGGGCCAAGCCTCGCAAGGCGGCCGACGAAAGACCTCCTAAGGGGCAACCTCACCAGGCTGGCTCACGAGGGGGGAGGGATCCAGGCAAGGGACACCTCCCGAGGTTCCTATGATGCAAGCCATGACGACTGGAACCAAGCGGGCGCCAGCGCGCGCAGTGTCCTCGTTTCCTCTTTGGTGCTAAAGGGGCAAGGGCAGGCGAGGAGGCAAAGATTCCCATATCTATGCAACAAGACCAAGACCAACAGGACGGCAAGATGGAGGTCACCATGGAGCCCAATACGGCGTCACCACCAGAGCCTTTGGCAGGCGAAGACTACTTTTGTCAGGATAGCTCGTACTAGTTGTCTCCCTTCGAATTTGTCCATTGTGGGATCCCTTCCCGCTCAATATTTGGGAAGAGGACCAGGACCTCTATAAATAGGAATAGCCACCACCATAGGGAGGGGGACCCCGATCTTCAACCACACAAGCACACCAAGCACAAGAACACCTCACCTCGCGAGGCTGTTCTTCCCTTGTACTGTTCATCCTCAGCCCAAGAGGCAATCCACCACACCACACTGGAGTAGGGTATTACACCGCAATGGTGGCCTGAACTAGTATAAATCTTATGTCTCATGTTCTTTGCGTTCATCGAGCTAGGCCATGAGATCGTAGAGCGTGCGAGCTAGAGAGGGGGAGAGATCTTCGTGCGCACCCCAGTGTTCGAACCTCAAGGGTTTTGCCAGAACCCGAAATCCGACATTTGACGCACCAGGTAGGGGTGTGCAAGAGCTTCTCTTCCCACGGTAGATCTGCCAACATCCTGTGGGTTCGATGTCCGGTGAACCGAGAACCAACGCCGACCGCTGGGCAGCTTGGCCGGCCCGGACAGCGCCACCCGCCAAAGAAGACCTCAACCCGGCATCCCAGGCGGCGCGTGCACCGCCAAGCGCCGCGGGGTGCGGGCGGAGTAGTCAAACACCGTCTACCCTCACTCCAAGACAAGTGCGGGCGGCCGCAAGGGCCTCAAGCCACACTGCGGCCACGGCGCCGCACACTCGATGGGAACAAGCGAACATGAGGATCGCACTCATGGTGGCTCGGGAGCTGCTGCGATGCTGGCTGATGGAGAGCGGCCGGGATGCCTTGCTAGAGCGCGTCGCCGAGCTACTAGATGATGCAGCCTCGGGAGTGCCGCCCTTCTGCTCCTTGCAAACGCCTCAGACCATGACCAGATCTCATGGCGGGCCTTGCCGTGCCCGCGCACCCTCAGGTGCGCCAGGAGGATTCATCGACAATGGTGCAACCAGAGGCGTTGGGCGCCCACTCGTGCCCACGCCACCTCCGATGGGCACAGGCACGAGCATTGCCACCCACGGCCACGGCGGAATGCCGCCCTACCATCCTCGCGGCTCGATGTGGAGAGTAGGCCACTTTGGCGAGGTCTTTGGGGCGGCGGCCTCGGAGGCCTACGTGCCCCGCATGATAGACCAGGAGTATGCATTGGAAGACAACCCTGGCTCATTCCTCGAACCGGGCTGGGAGGATGAGGCGCTAGAAGATGAGGCCTTCCAGGAGCCCCCCGAGCGCGCCATGAGCCTCACCAACCATCCCGGCGACGACAGCTACAGGGTACCACTAATCTCTCAGGAGCAAGCTTATGCTAACCATGGGTCGTACGAGGATCAGGTCACAACGGCAGACGGCGGCCCCAGCTCAAAGCCTCCCTCCCACCAGGAGGAGCGCACTGGGGGCTGTAGGGGAGAGGTCGGGAGCCAGGTCCCTCCCTGCATCACACGGAGCAACACGCCCCTGGAAGTAGGCCCTCTGTCGGGGAGGTCCTGATGATCCTTCCCCGGCAAAGGACCCGTGGTCGCCGAGGGCGCCACTAGCGTCCCCTTTGCCCATTTACTTCGTCCTGGTTCCGGTCGAGCCAACGGTGGTCGAGGGCGGCGCAAGGCGGGGCCCTCCTCTGGCGATAAGAAGTAAGGCTCACGCCTGTGAAGATCTCCGCTCGTGACACTCTCATGTAATAATCAGTGGGGATGTACACGCCCCGGAGTCTCAGGAGCGCCGCTCTCAGGCCTCGGGGGCTCCCTCCCACGCCTGGTGGCAGCATTTAGCTCCGCACTGGTGAGAAGACCAGAACACTAGACTAGGTGTCGGATGCGGTCATTTGCTCTTAACCCCTTTTTTGTAGCCCTATTTCTGGCTTTGGATTTAAGTTGAAGTTAAATTTTCATTGCTATGCACGGGGGGGTTGACTTTTCTTGTTCGTTCGATTTCTTGCCTTCTGGTTCCTAGCCCGGCTCGGAGTTCGCACCTGCTGCCTCCCCCCTCGCGAGCCCCTCGAGGGCGGGGGCTAGGCGCGACACGCGCATGCCGCGCGCGCACCCTTCCACGGCTGGCGCTTAATGCTCGAGACGCCCTCTCGGCCGGATCAGCAGGCCCTTCAGGAGCTCACGACCTCATGAACTGGCAGGAAACCGGTCCTAACCAAGGTAAACTTCAGTAGTAAATTCGCGGCATAACTCGCGGGCCCGTAAAAACACAAATCTTCAACTTGGCCTAAGGAATAGAGGTAGTGATATGTTTACACGAGGGGCTCCCCTCCCAAAAATGCTCTCACAACTCTCAGGGTCGTGCCCAAGTTTTCTCTTACAGGCTCAGCAATGAGGGAGCACGGGCTCAATCAGACATATCGCTCGCTGCATCCTCCGGGACGCCCTCAGACGCGTCACTGGCATCATCGTCACCGTCGCTGGCGCCACCATCCTCGTCACTAGCATCACCGTCACCATTGCCGGCATCGCCCGCACCATCGTCGATCATGTTGCCTTCATCCGCAGAGACCACCACCGCGTCATCCTCGAAGGTGAAGGCTCTGACTAGAGTGTCCACATTGTCCTCTACCCAGCACGCTAGGTCGCCCCGGATGGCCTCGGGCACAGGAGCAATGGCGGCGTCGAAGTCAAAGTTGGGGTAGGTGTTCTAGAGGTGGCTGAAGACACGGGAGAATGCGCGCTTGAGCAGGCCGCGGCTTCTCTCGTCGACAAGCACGCGAGCCCTCTCAGACCGATTTTCCAGGCGTGTCACCACGTCGGTGAAAAAGAGCAGGTGGCTGGCGTAGTCATCTGAGTGGGGATGAGGTGAATTTTTGTCACATACGGCTCCCAGCGCCGCATTAGCTCTGGTCGTGAGGCTATGGAGCATGGGGGCGTGCTCATGCTCCAGCGTCTGTCGCCGGAGCGCCTCCTCCCTGCCATGTTGCATGGAGGGTTCGACGCCGGCAACCCACTGCTGAACGGAAAGAAGCTCGACACGTGCGGAAGCCATCTCGGCTTGCACAGAAGACAGGGCGGCTACAACGGTTTTCTCGCGACGTTCAGCCTGATCCAACCCTGGCCTGGGGGTATTTCTCCTGCCCACCGTCTCGGCTTCCACAAGCTTCAACTTCAGGTCGTACCTGCCCACAAGATCCGCGCGGGCCTTGGCCGTCCGGCGGTCGAATTCCTCCTGGGCCTTGGCCTCGCGCGCGCCAACGGCGTCCTCAGCTTGGGCAAGTTGGCCCTCCCTTGTCTCCAACCGCTCAAGCTCAAGGCTGTGCTCCGCGGCTTCCAGCTCCATCGCTTCCTCGCACCTCAGGATCTCTTTCTCTTTGGCAGGCGTCCCCTTCGTCGACGCTAGGGCAGCCTTGCGCGCCTCCACTTGCTGCTCTAGGGAGGCACTCCAGGCTTGGAGTTCCCACGCGCGCTTCTCTATGATCTCGCGGCGTCGATCAGCTTCCCGAGCTTCTTCCAAGGCTCGGGCGCAAGCTTCATGTGAGGTCGTAAGAGATGCCTCGGCCTTCGCGTTATCAAGCTCGTGTTAGTGGCGCCCAAGATTGATGGCCACCTTCAACTTATGCCACTCTTCCACCAGCCGAAGACACTCAGCCTCAAGGCGTGTGTCTACATCCGAGAGCTCCCCGCCAAGCCGGTTCATCGCGCCCATCGCCTCCCGGAAGAGCTTGTGGCAGATGACTCTGTCCTCCACAGTAGGGGCCATCTACGGGACCCTAAGCGGCACGCCCCTTTCCTGCAGGGGGCTGGGGGTTGGCGCCTCTCTGGACGCCTACTGGGCCTGAGCAGGAGCCCGTTCAGGATGAGGCTCACCGCTCGAAAAAGGAACCAGGACCGAAGCTATCCAACCGCCGCCCATAACCAGAGGAGGAGACCTTGGCACGCTCGTCACACCTCCGACGAGGCCACGAAGAAGAGACGGCAGGAGCGTGGGCCCAAGGCGCCAAGCCAGCGCATCTGCCTCTCTAGCCGACATTGTGACGGGGGCAGCATATTGGCCTGGGACCCTCAAGGCCAGCAGGAGATCTGAGGCAGGAGGAGTTTGCTTCCCGAGGGGCTTCGTGGCCTCAACAGTGTGGATCTTGGAGAACCAACGCCAGGAAGGGAAGTAGCACCCAAGGAATTACAGATACAAGGTACTTACGCATCTATGGCGATGTACTTCCTCTGTTTCAATGGCCAGAGAGCGCCGCTGCCGCAGCCTGGGGACCCCTTCCTCTTGCGGAGTGCATCGAAGTCGACACGGAGTCGGCCGAAGTGTTGGGCGTGGCAACAAGTGCAGGGCGTGGTAGGTGAAGCACCCGAGGAGCTGACCTTAGGAGCACCAAGCTAGGGAGAGCCATCAAGTACCGCCGCATGACGGCCTCCTGAGGACTCAGGAGCTTTGGCCTCGGGAGCAGCGGGTTGCGTCACCCCCTCAACTACTTCCTCGGCGCGGGAGTTGCGAGCTCCCGAAGTTGACGCCTCAGGAACTACGGGCAGCTCCAACGCCGCGCCACTCGCGCCCCCAACCTCCGGTGATGCTTTCCCCACTGCATCCACTCTTGGGGCAAGTTCGGCACCGGCATCAAATATGGGCACCACGGTGAAGGGGTTCTCACGGGACCCCTCAAGGCCAACCGGACGTAGCCCCCGTTCGTCAAAGGGGGGCATCTGCCCCACGAACTCCAGCCTGTTCAGGCAGCAGTATAGGAGATAGCCTTCCGGTGGCATATCGGCTGGCGAGGGGTTGCACGCCAGGACCTCGAGCATTGTTCTTCGTGCCGCAAGCGGAAGCTCATGCGATCCGGGCTGACCGATAAGGCCCACATCAGCTGGGAATGGCGCTGAAGAGGGGTGATGCGGCATCGGAGGAACTCCTTCGTCACCATGGGCGCAGTCAAGCCAAGGTCTTTCAGCCTCCTCATCCAGAGCCAGACGAAGGCAAGGTGGGCGCTCATAAGCTTCTCGTGAGCCCAGCCGGAGCTAGGAACGGCGGGCGTAGACAGAGACGAGAGCAAAGGGCTGACCACTCCGACATCCACTTACACCCACCATGTCCGGAACTCGCTCGTAGATGGCTGGCACTCGAAGTCAATCCACGAGACGGCCATCGCCGCCACGGCCTGGAAGCTCAAGCACCCCGAGCGTTGCCGGGGGTCATTCAGGTGCAACGAGAAGAAATGGCGCAGAAGGGCCACGGAGGGGGCGATGCCCACCATGGCCTCGCAGGCGAAGGCAAAGATGCCAAGAAGAGCAACATATTTGGGATCTAAGTGCAGCAGATGAATCTGGTAATGGGAGAGCAAGGCATTGAAGAGGGCGGAGAAGGGGGGAACCAGACTGGGGCACAGGGCATCGATGAAGAACTGGATCACGGTGGCTGCTCTATCAACAGAAGCTCGGGACGCCGGCCAGGCTGCCGTCCTACCACATTCGTTGAAGCTGGTGGCGAGCGCAAGGCGGACCTTGTCCATGGCCTCCTCATTGATCACCCGCGATCTGCCAACAGCGGGCTCGGCGGCAGGAGGCGGGTTGACTGGGGTCAGGGGCTTCTTCCCTTTCTCCGCCCGGTTCGGCACCATAACGATGGGGAGGACTGAGCTCAGGTTGGATTCGGAGAGGAAGCTGAGGTTCGAGGAAGCGAAGGAGTCGGGGGGTGCGTTGTCAGCAACTGGGAAATAACTGTGTGGGACGCCGTGGCCGCCTAGCCAGGCAGATATCAAGGCTGTGTGGGGAAGCGCAGCCGCCCACGTCCAATCGATCGCCATGTGTCAACTAGGTCCGCAGGCTATTGGGGCCCTTGGTGCTTCGTCTTTTCCCTTTGGCTTCGCCTCGAAGCCAAGCCTGAGTGCGCCTTCGGCCCAGGGGCTACTTTCGGCGTTCTTGGAACGGGGGTCCCCAGACTTGCCTGCCTGACTCGTGAGGCGGACGATGCAAGACCTCATCAGGGGAAGCCTCACCAGGCTGGCTCGCGAGGGGCGGAGAGATCAATGCAATGGACACCTCGCGAGGTTCCTGTGACGCAAGCCATGACGACTGGAACCAGGCGGGCGCCAGCGCACGAAGTGTCCTCATTTCCTCTTTGGTGCTAAAGGGGCAAGCGCAGGCGAGGAGTCCCGAGGCATCAGGCAAAGGTTCCCATATCGGTGCAACAAGACCAAGACTAGCAGGACGGCAAGACGGAGGTCCCTTGGAGCCCAAGACGGCGTCACCACCAGAGCCTTTGGCAGGGGAAGACTACTTTTGTCAGGATAGCTCGTACTAGTTGTCTCCCTTCAAATTTAGCCTTTGTGGGATCCCTTCCCTCTTAATATTTGGGAAGAGGACCAGGGCCTCTATAAATAGGACTAGCCACCACCATAGGGAGGGGACCACGACCTTCAACCACACAAGCACACCAAGCACAAGAACACCTCACCTCACGAGGCTATTCTTCCCTTGTACTGTTCATCCTCAGCCCAAGAGGCAATCCACCACACCACACTAGAGTAGGGTATTACACTTCAATGGTGGCCCGAACCAGTATAAATCTTGTGTCTCATGTTCTTTGGGTTCATCCAGCTAGGCCGTGAGATCGTAGAACGTGCGAGCTAGAGAGGGGGAGAGATCTTCGTGCGCACGCCAGTGTTCGAACCTCAAGGGTTTTGCCGGAACCCGAAATCCGACAGTAGGAACCAATATGGGCATCCAGTTCCTGCTATTGGTAATTGACCGGAAGGTGTCTCGGTCATGTCTGCATGATTCTCAAACCCACCGAGTCACATGCTTAACGGTCAATGACACTAGAGTAGAATTGGGATATTTGTAATTGTGACCAAAAGTTGTTTGGAGTCCTGCAAGAGATCTTAGACACCACGAGGAGCTCTGGAATAGTCCGGATGTAGAGATTTATACATGGAAAGTCATTTTTTTGGATTCCAGAAAAATCAATTTTTTGGTATTGTACCGGGAAGCTTCTAGAAGCTTCTGGAATATTCCGGAGGGGTACGGAAGTCCACAAGTGGGTCCACCACATCCTGAGGGCCAGCATGGTCTAAGGGGAGGTGCCCTGGCCTCTTTGGGCTGGATGCACAGCCCCACAGACCCATGCGGCCAAGGGGGAAAGAGTCTGAGCTCCGTACAACGGAAGGGGGGAAGGACTAGGAGTCTAACTCTTCCCCCTTGGTATGCCAGCCAAATGGGGTGGAGGGGCTGTACTCCTAGCCCTGCCACGCATATAAATAAAGGGGAAGGGGTGCAACAAGCCCCCCCCCAATAGATTTGGCTTGGCTGCTACCCCGTTTCTCCCTCCCAGCATAATCCTCGTTCCCGGTTTTGCGCTTAGTGAAGCGCTGCCGGAATTCCACCTTCACCATCACCACCACACCATTGTTTTGGTTGTGAACCCATCTACATCTCTGCCCTCGCTTGCTGGATCAAAGAGTCAAAGACGTCATCGAGTCGCACGTGTGCTAAACTCGGAGGCGTCGTCCATTTGACGATAGATCGATTTGGATCGTGATCGGATCACGAAGAGTACGACTACACTAACCGCGTAATATAGGATTCCGCTTAACGGTCTACGAGGGTACATAGGCACACTCTCCCCTAGGGCTGGAAAAAAGCTCGCGAGTAGCTCGTGACTCGGCTCCAATCGACTCGAACTCGAAGAATAACGAGCCGAGCCGAGCTTTAGTTTAAGATCGTTTGAAGACCAAGTTAAATGAGTCGATCTCACGAGTACTCGTGTAAGTCGTTAGTCTCGGTAAAAGAAAATCAGTGTTTTTAGGGGTAGTAAAATACAACCACTAAACACCACTAAACGATATTCCTGCAAAAGTTCTTTTTGATACTGGTGCATCGCATTGTTTCATTTCTAAACCTTTTGCATCAAAGTATCAGTGTGATTATCAACATTTGCCAAGAACTTTATCAATTGTGTCCCCGGGCAAGCAAATGTCAGCTAATATCATGATTCCGGAAGTTTCTATCATGATGGGCGACTAAAAATTTCTAGCTTCTCCTATTGTTCTTGGTGACTCGGATATTGATGTAATTCTCAGAATGGACTGGCTTTCTAAGCACAAGGCTTAGCTTGATTGTGCTGCCAGGCAGATTCAATTGACAAACTCGTCTAAGGATGTGATCGTCTTTGCCGCTCGTGATGATACCATTCGACTATTTTCTCTCAATGAGAAGGGAGAGTTGGATGCCATCTCTCAGATTCCAGTCATTTGTGAATATCAAGACGTCTTTCTAGAAGAGCTTCCAGGAATGCCTCATCACCGGCCAGTTGAATTCGTCATTGATCTTGAACCTGGCACGGAACCTGTTTGCGAACGTCCTTACAAGCTTGGACCAAAAGAGTTGAAGGAGCTGAAGAAACAACTCGATGAACAAGAGTGTATGGGTCTAATCCGACCAAGTTCTTCTCCTTGGGGTTGTGGTGTTCTTTTTGTCAAGAAGAAGGATGGAACGGACCAACTTTGTGTCGACTACTGTCCACTGAACAAGAAGACCATAAACAACAAGTACCCACTTCCCAACATCAATGAGCTTTTCGAACAACTCAAAGGTGCTCAAGTATTCTCCAAGCTTGACCTCCATATGGGCTATCATCAGATTCGCATTCGTGAACAAGACATCCCCAACATAGCATTCAGAATAAGCTATGGTTCTTATGAATACACTATCATGTCTTTCGGCCTTGTCAATGCTCCTCCAACATTCTCTCGCATGATGAACTTCATCTTCAACCCCTACACCAATGACTTCGTCTTGGTCTATCTCGATGACATTTTGTTTTTTTCCAAGAACAAGGAGGATCATGCCAAGCACTTGAGATTGGTGGTGGACAAACTTAGAGAACATCACTTCTATGCGAAGTTTTCTAAGTGCGACTTTTGGATCGATGAGGTTCTCTACCTTGGGCATATCATCTCCGCCAAGGGCATAGCTGTTAATCCTGAGAAGGTGTCTGCTATTGTGAATTGGTAACCGCCTCAGAATGTGAAGCAGCTCCACAACTTTCTTGGGCTCGCAAGCTATTGTTCAAGGTTCGTTGAGAATTTCTCTAAGATCGCGAAGCCTCTTTCCAACCCCCTCTAGAAGCATGTGAAGTATGTCTGGACGCCTGAATGTGACATTGCTTTCAACACCGTCAAAGAGAAGTTAGTCACAGATCCAGTTCTGACTCTTCCTGATGAATCCAGACCATTTGAGGTTTCCTCTGATGCTTCCCTTCAAGGTCTCGGTGTTGTGTTAATGCAAGAGAAGAAAGTTGTGGCCTATACCTCTCGCCACTTGAAGCCCAACGAAAAGAACTACCACACTCATGACCTCGAGTTGGCAGCAGTTGTCCATGCTCTTTTAACTTGGAGACATCTCTTGTTAGGAAGGAAAGTGGACATCTTCACTGATCATAAGAGTCTCAAGTACATCTTCACTCAGCCCTACCTCAAACTCAGGCAGACTCGTTGGGTTGAAATGATTCAAGAGTATAATCCGAGTATTGAATATACTCCAGGCAAGGCCAATGTCATTGCTGACGCATTGAGTAGGAAGGCTTACTGCAACAGTTTGATCCTCAAGCCCTACCAACTAGAGCTTTGTGAAGCTTTCCACAAACTTAATCTCCAAGTTATTCCTCAAGGATTCCTTGCCAACCTCCAAGTCTTTCCTACTTTGGAAGATAAGATTCGTGAGGCTCAACTTCTTGATGCTATGGTGAAGAAGGTGAAGATTGGGATTGCCAAGAGCCAACCTAAATACATGTGTTATCGCCTTGATGGCAAGGATACTCTATTCTTCGAGGATCGCATTGTTGTTCCTAAGGGTGATCTTCGTAAAGTCATTATGAACGAGGCTCACAATTCACTCCTTTCTATTCATTCTAGAAGTACAAAGATGTACCATGACCTCAAGCAGTCGTATTGGTGGACTCAAATGAAGTGCGAGATTGCTCAGTTCGTGAATGAATGTGATGTCTGCAGAAGAGTGAAAGCAGAACACCAACGACCAGCTGGTCTCCTCCAACCTCTTGCCATTCCAGAATGGTAGTTTGACCATATTGAAATGGACTTCGTGACTGGATTTCCCAAGTCCAAGCGTCGCAATGATGCTATCTTCGTTGTCATCGACAAGCTCAGTAAAGTGGCTCATTTTGTTCCTATCAAAGAATCTATCGCAGCAGCTCAGTTGGCAGAGCTATATACCTCCAGGATTGTCTCTCTGCACGGCATTCCGCAGTTGATATCTTCAGATTGTGGAAGCATTTTTACCTCTAAGTTTTGGGATTCCTTCCAGAAGGCCATGGGCACCAGCATTCGCTTCAGCACAGCCTTTCATCCTCAAACGAGTGGCCAAGTCGAGCGAGTCAATCAAATTCTTGAAGATATGCTTGCTACGTCTTGAGCTTGCGTTGGTTTTCCCCGAAGAGGAAGGGATGATGCAGCAGAGTAGCGTAAGTATTTCCCTCAGTTTTTGAGAACCAAGGTATCAATCCAGTAGGAGCCCACGCTCAAGTCCCTCGTACCTGCACAAAGTAATAGCTACTCGCAACCAACGCGATCAAGGGTTGTCAAGCCCTTCACGTTCACTTACGAGAGTGAGATCTGATAGATAGAATATTTTTGGTATTTTTGATATAAAGATGCAAAGTAAAAAGTAAAGGCAAAGTAAATAGCAAAGCAATATAAAAGTGATGGAGATTGATATGATGAGAATAGACACGGGGGCCATAGGTTTCACTAGTGGCTTCTCTCAAGAGCAGAAGTATTCTACGGTGGGTGAACAAATTACTGTTGAGCAATTGATAGAATTGAGCATAATTATGAGAATATCTATGCATGATCATGTATATAGGCATCACGTCTGTGACAAGTAGATCGAAACGATTCTGCATCTACTACTCCACTCATTGACCGCTATCCAGCATGCATCTAGAGTATTAAGTTAAAAATAGAGTAAGGCCTTAAGCAAGATGACATGATGTAGAGAGATAAATTCATGCAATATGAAATAAACCCCATCTTGTTATCCTCGATGGCAACGATACAATACGTGCCTTGCTGCCCCTTCTATCACTGGGTAAGGACACTGCAAGATCGAACCCAAAGCTAAGCACTTCTCGCATGGCAAGAACTACCAATCTAGTTGGCCAAACCAAATGGATAATTCGAAGAGACTTGCAAAGATAACCAATCATGCATAAAAGAATTCAGAGAAGATTCAAAAGTTATTCATAGATAGACTTGATGATAAACCCACAATTCATTGGTCTCAACAAACACACTGCAAAAATAAGATTACATCGAATAGATCTCCACAAGAGAGGGGGAGAACTTTGTATTGAGATTCAAAGAGAGAGAAGAAGCCATCTAGCTACTAACTATGGACCCGAAGGTCTAAGGTAAACTACTCACACTTCATCGGAGTGGCTAGGATGATGTAGAAGCCCTCCGTGATGACGGCCCTCTTCCGGCGGAGCTCCGGAACAGGCCCCAAGATGGGATCTCGTGGATACAGAAAGTTGCGGCGGTGGAATTAGGTTTTTCGCTACTGTTCTGATCGTTTGGGGGTACGTGTTTATATATAGGAGGAAGGAGTACATCGGTGGAGCACCGAGGGGCCCACGAGGCAGGGAGCTCCCTATGGGGGGCGCCCCCCACCCTCGTGGCCACCTCTTTGATCCCTTGGAGTAGGTTCCAAGTCTCCTGGATCACGTTCGGTGAGAAAATCACGTTTCCAAAGATTTTATTCCGTTTGGACTCCGTTTGATATTCTGTTTATCCGAAACACTGAAATAGGCGAAAACAGCAATTCTGGGCTGGGCCTCCGGTCAATAGGTTAGTCCCAAAAATAATATAAAAGTGGAAAATAAAGCCCAATATAGTCCAAAACAGTAGATAAAATAGCATGGAGCAATCAAAAATTATAGATACGTTGGAGACGTATCAGACATCCCCAAGCTTAATTCCTGCTCGTCCTCGAGTAGGTAAGTGATAAAAAGAGAATTTTTGATGCAGAGTGCTACTTGGCATAATTTCAATGCAAATCTTCTTAATTTTGGTATGAATATTCAGATTAGAAAGATTCAAGACAAAAGTTTATATTGACATAGAAAATAATAATACTTCAAGCATACTAACAAAGCAATTATGTCTTCTCAAAATAACATGGCCAAAGAAAGTTATCCCTACAAAATCATATAGTCTGGCTATGCTCCATCTGCCCCACACAAAGTATTTAAATCATGCACAACCCCGATGACAAGCCAAGCAATTGTTTCATACTCTAACTTTTTCAAAACTTTTTCAATCTTCACGCAATACATGAGCGTGAACCATGGATATAGCACTGTAGGTGGAATAGAATGGTGGTTGTGGAGAAGACAAAAGGAGAAGATAGTCTCACATCGACCAGGCGTATCAACGGGCTATGGAGATGCCCATCAATAGATATCAATGTGAGTGAGTAGGGATTGCCATGCAACAGATGCACTAGAGCTATAAATGTATGAAAGCTCGACAAAAGAAACTAGTGGGTGTGCATCCAACTTGCTTGCTCATGAAGACCTAGGGCAATTTGAGGAAGCCCACCATTGGAATATACAAGCCAAGTTCTATAACATAAAATTCCCACTAGTATATGAAAGTGACAACATATGAGACTCTCTATATGAAGAGCATGGTGCTACTTTGAAGCACAAGTGTGGAAAAAAGGATAGTAGCATTGCCCCTTTTTATTTTTTATTTTTTTGTGCCTTCTTCTTTTTCCTTGGCCTTGCTTTTTTTGGGACAATGCTCTATTGAATGATGATCATCACACTTCTATTTATTTACAACTCGATGATTACAACTCGATACTAAAACAAAGTATGACTCTATATGAATGCCTTCGGCGGTGTACCGGGATATGCAATGAATCACGAGTGACAAGTATGAAAGAATTATGAACGGGGGCTTTTCCACAAATACTATGTCAACTACATGATCATGCTAAGCAATATGACAATGATGGATATGTCATGATGAACTAGATGGTGGAAAGTTGCATGGCAATATATCTCGGAATGGCTATGGAAATGCCATAATAGGTAGGTATGGCGGCTGTTTTGAGGAAGGTATATGGAAGGTGTATGATACCGGCGAAAGTTGCACGGTATTAGAGAGGCCAGCAAGGGTGGAAGGGTGGGAGTGTGTATAATCCATGGACTCAACATTAGTCATAAAGAACTCATATACTTATTGCAAAAATTTAGAAGTTATCAAAGCAAAGTATTACGCGCATGCTCCTAGGGGGATAGATTGGTAGGAAAAGACCATCGCTCGTCCCCGACCGCCACTCATAAGGAAGACAATCAATAAATAAATCATGCTCCGACTTCATCACATAACGGTTCACCATACGTGCATGCTACAGGAATCACAAACTTCAACACAAGTATTATTTAAATTCACAACTACTCAACTAGCATGACTTTAATATTATCACCTCCATATCTCAAAACAATTATCATGCTTCAATCTTTTCTTAGTATTCAACACACTCAAAAGAAAGTTTCACAAATCTTGAATACCAAGCATATTGTTATTAGGAAAATTACCATGCTATTAAGAGACTCTCAAATTAATTTAAGTGAAGCATGAGAGATCAATAGTTTCTTTAAAACATATCGCCACCGTGCTCTAAAAGATCTAAGTGAAGCACATAGAGCAAAATTATCAAGCTCAAAAGATATAAGTGAAGCACACAGAGCAAAATTATCTAGCTCAAAAGATATAAGTGAAGCATATAGAGCATTCTATCAAATTTTAATTCATGTATGGCTCTCTCAAAAGGTGTGTACAGCAAGTATGATTGTGGCATACTAACAAACAAATACACAAATAATACAAGACGCTCCAAGCAAAACACATATCATGTTGGTGAATAAAAATATAGCTCCAAGTAAATTACCGATGGAAGTGGATGAAAGATGGGATGCTTTCCGAGGCATCCCAAGCTTTGACTTTTTGGTGTCCTTGGATTATCTTGGGGGTTCCATGGGCATCCCCAAGCTTAGGCTCTTGCCACTCCTTCTTCCATGATCCATTAAAAGAATTCACCCAAAACTTGAAAACTTCACAACACAAAACTCAAAATAAAAAACTCGTGAGCTCCGTTAGCGAAAGAAAACAAAAGACCTGTAACACCCTCGATGCGACTATAGCTCCCACATGTCGAGGCACGACTTAGAAACATAATCGCATTGAAGGCATATGTCGCAAGTTAGGCAGTCTTCACAAACATCCCATGTAATGTAATAATAAAAGGGGAGATAACATAGTTGCCTTACACTCGCCACGTCAATCAAGTGCATAAGTAACATTACATCATCCAAACACTCATGGCCCGACTATGGCGCCAAAATAAAAGAGAACCCAACATGCGACACGGTCCCAATCACCCCCAACTGGGCACCACTACTGATCATCGGGAAAGGAAACATAGTATCGTTGAGAGTCTTCGTCGAACTCCCACTTGAGCTCACACGCGTCTCCTGGAGCTGAGTCATGAGGCCCTGCATCTGGTGTAATAGTAATATGTGAGCCACGGGGACTCAGCAATCTCGCACCCTCGCGATCAAGACTATTTAAGCCTATAGGAATGGCAAGGTAAAATATGAGTGGAGCAGCAGCAAGCGACTAGAAAGTATGGTGGCTAACTTATTCGCAGAAGAGAGCGAGAAGAGGAGGCAAAGCACGAGCGAGAAGCTAGAGAACAACCTGCGCAAACATTACTCCAACACCGTGTCCACTTCCCGGACTCCGCCGAGAAGAGGCCATCATGGTAACACACTTAGTTGGTTCATTTTAATTAATTAAGGTTCAAGTTGTCTACAACCGGACATTAACAAATTCCCATCTACCCATAACCGCGGGCACGACTTTCGAAAGTTCAATCCCTGCACGGGAGTCCCAACTTAGCCCATGACAAGCTCTCACGGTCAACGAAGGAATAAACCTCCTCCCAAGATGTTCCGATCAGACTCGGTATCTCGGTAACTCAAGACACTTCGATAGGTTAAAACAAGACCAGCAACACCGCCCAAATGTGCCGACAAATCCCGATAGGAGCTGCACATATCTCTTTCTCAGGGCACACTCATATGAGACATCCTACGAGTAAAACCAACCCTCAAGTTGCCCCGAGGTGGCCCCGCAGTCTACTCGGTCGGACCAACACTCAGAGGAGCACTGGCCCGGGGGGGTTAAAATAAGATGACCCTTGGGCTCCGGAAACCCGAGGGAAAAATAGGCTAGGCGGAAAATGGTAAGACCAAGGTTGGGCATTGCTGGAAAAGCTTTAATCAAGGCGAAATATCAAGGGGTTCCCATTATAACCCAACCGCGTAAGGAACGCAAAATCCGGGAACATAACACCGATATGACGGAAACTAGGGCGGCAAGAGTGGAACAAAACACTAGACGAGAGGCGGATCCTTCCACCCTTTACCAAGTATATAGATGCATTAAGATAACATAGCAATATAATGATATCCCAACAAGTAAATAAAAGATGTTCCAACAAGGAACGGCCTCCAATCTTCACCTGCAACTAGCAACGCTATAAGAGGGGCTGAGCAAAGCGGTAACATAGCCAATCAACGATTTGCTAGGACATGGTGGGTTAGAGGTTTGACATGGCAATTGGGAGGCTGACAAGCAAAAGGTAGGCATCGTAGCATTGGCATAGCAAAAGAGCGAGCAAACTAGCATAGCAAAGATAGTAGTGATTTCGAGGGTATGATCATCTTGCCTGCACAGTTGTCAGAGTTGACTGGATCCTCAAAAGCAAACTCAACGGGCTCCTCGTTAGCGAACTCGTCTCCCGGCTCTACCCAACAAGACAAACAAGCAACAAGGATACAATCAACCATGTGCAAGACCAAGCAATATGATGAAATGATGATATGCTATGCGGGATGCGATGCGGGAAGCAAAAATGCAAGATATGGCAGGAAATGCATGAACCTGGCCTCAACTTGGAATTCCAAGGGTGCCACTGGAAAGATGAGATGAAATCGCTTGAAAACGATATAAAGAACGCCGGAATCGGAGTTACGGTTTGGAAATGGCAAGCGTTTCAAAAACGACACCGGTCTGCGATTTACAGCAAGTAGGCATCTAAATGCAATGAGATGAACATGCTACAGCCACCAAACATGGCATCAAAATACATGGCAGGGATGCACACAGGATGCTTAACAAAAGTCTAGCACTGAGCTACGGCCAATTCATCCATTAACAGGTTCAAACAAGCATGGCGAAAACGCAAACGGAAAACAGATCTCAGACTTAGTGAAATTAACACTTGTCTGGAATTTCAGATCATATAGCCCTCTTCGGAGCAACAAAACAACATGCTACAGGACCTGGACATGTCAAAGAAAGACATGGCATGGAGCTACTCAACAAGCTTAACAAAAGTCCCTTAGTGACCTTGAGCCAAAAGGGATCACAAAATATACTAACAAGCACACGAACATAGCAAAAACATAATCAGTTTTCAGACTTAGTGAGAACTGGGACATGCTGAAACATAACTCACGAAGGCATGTTTACGAGCTCGATGCACTCACCACGGTGCAAGTCATGGCAAGACAAGCATGCATCCCTTAAGAAGGCACAAAATACAAGCTAGACATGGCAAGAACAATAGCATAGCATGCACGGATCAACTACAATAACATCGGCAAAATCGCAAACAAGTTGACGATCTGCCCAGATTCACAACGAAGAAAAAGTAGAGCTTGATTGACTCAAGCTACGGTGCTCTATAATTGCAAACAAAGACATGGATGGATAGAGCATAAAAAGATTAACAAAACTCCTTTACTGATCATCCTCAAACGAGGCACGGATCACTAGGAAATAGCATGAACATATGGCATCATGAACTAAGCAATCCCAGGACTTAGTGAAATCTCTAAAGTCCCTGAAAACAGATTTACCGGGTGCCTCACTTTGCAAGCTTGCAAAAGTCACCACACACATCCTAAAAATGCATGGGTTGCACCTCTGGAAAGATAACAAGATGCTTAACAAAACATATGAAGGACTCACAGGCATATCATGCACACATTAATCATGGCAAAAATGACAAAAGTCTAAGATGAACTAGCAGATCTGACAATTAACTCACGAAGCCTTCTTCTAACAGCATTTCGGGCATCAAGATGAGCTCAAATGAAAATGATGCAATGGAATGAAATGATGTGCTCGTCGAGACAAACACTTTGATATACTATATGTTCAAAACGGAGCTACAGATGTGAAGATATAGCCGGTCAAAGTTAGCACAAAATTTAGGGTTCGGAGGAGAAAAGTCAGCCGTCAAATTTCAGATCTCAGATCTGCACGCTTCCCGAGGCTCGCCGGCGCGCACTGTTCACCGGAGCACGGAAGTCGAGGTTCGTCGAAGAGGAAGAAGACCGGGGCGGCGCCGGGAAGGTCGGAGGAGGCCGGAGCGGCCGGACGAAGGAGGAGGCGGCGGCCGGCGCGGTGGC
>NC_041390.1:346491930-346494676 GCF_002162155.2 Triticum dicoccoides | reverse complement strand
CGGCGGCGGCGCCCACCGGAGCTGAGGGAGGCGGCGGCGACCGAGGCGAGTAGGCGCGGGGGCGGCTCGGGCTCGCGGGGGCCCGATCTGGGCCTCCCGGGCCGCGGCGGCGGCAAGGTGGCGATGCCACGTGGCGGCGAGCCATTGGCTGCGGGCGGCGGCGGGCGTCGGGTCGGACACGTCCGGCGCGGCGGAGAGGGATTTAGGGTTTTGGGGAGAGGGAGAGATCCGAAATTCGGGGGGTCCTATTTATAGGCATAAGTGGAGCTAGGAGAGTCCAAATGAGGTGTGGTTTTCGGCCACGCGATCGTGATCGAACGCTCTAGGTGATGGAGCAGAGTTTGGTGGGTTTTGGGCCAAATTGGAGGGGTGTTGGGCTGCAACACACACGAGGCCTTTTCGGTCCCTCGGTTAACCGTTGGGGTACCAAACGAAGTCCAAATGGTACGAAACTTGACAGGCGGTCTACCGGTAGTAAACCAAGGCCGCTTGGCAAGTATCGGTCCAATCCGGAAATGTTTAATCCCCACACACGAAAGAAAGCTAGAAATGGCCACCGGAGGAGAACGAAGCGCCGGAATGCAAAACGGACAACGGGGAAAATGCTCGAATGCATGAGAGGAACACGTATGCAAATGCAATTCACATGATGACATGATATGAGATGCATGACAACGATAACAACACAAGGAGACAAAGACCCGAACCCGAGAAAATAAATATAACTTAACGCCGGAAACGGCAAGAGTTGGAGTACAAATTGGGAAAATTACATCCGGAGTGTTACAAGACCACTTCAAGGTACTGTAATGAACTCATTATTTATTTATATTGGTGTTAAACCTACTGTATTCCAACTTCTCTATGGATTATAAACTATTTTACTAGCCATAGATTCATCAAAATAAGCAAGCAACACACGAAAACAGAACAGTCTGTAGTAATCTATAGATAGCGCTAGATCTGGAGCCCCAAAAATTATAAAATAAATTGCTGGACGTGAGGAATTTATCTATTAATCATCTTCAAAAAGAATTAACTAAATATCACTCTTCAAATAAAAATGCCAGCAGTTCTCGTGAGCGCTAACGTTTCTGTTTTTTACAGCAAGT
Organism: Triticum dicoccoides; assembly: GCF_002162155.2. Taxonomy (NCBI): domain Eukaryota; kingdom Viridiplantae; phylum Streptophyta; class Magnoliopsida; order Poales; family Poaceae; genus Triticum; species Triticum dicoccoides. The sequence goes on along the minus strand of NC_041390.1, from coordinate 346,493,564 downwards.
TCAACAAGACTTTCCCCAAGTCTTCCCAACGGTTATACTTGGCACAAACACTAATTTAACACAAAAAAACCAAAACAGAGGCTAAATAATTTATTTATTACTAAACAGGAGCAAAAAGCAAGGAATAAAAATAAGTGCTATCGTTTAATGCCCCTATTGTTTAACGCCCCTACCTAGGCATAACAAGCAAGGATAGATCTAGGTATTGCCATCTTTGGTAGGCAACCCATAAGTGGCTCTCATGATAGTTTCATATGGTAATTTTATTTTCTTTCTTGGAAAGTGTTCCATGCCCTTTTTAATGGAAATTGAAATCTAATATTCCCTTCCTTCATATCAATAATCGCACCAACCGTTCTAAGGAAAGGTCTACCAAGAATAATAGGGCAAGAAGGATTGCAATCTATATCAAGAACAATGAAATCTATGGGAACATAATTCCTATTTGCAGCAATAAGAACATAATTAATTCTTCCCATAGGTTTCTTAATAGTGGAATCCGCAAGATGCAAGTTTAGAGAGCAATCATCAAAATTACGGAAATCTAGTAAATCACACAAAGTCTTGGGAATAGTAGAGACACTAGCACCCAAATCACACAAAGCATAAAACTCATGATCTTTAATTTTAATTTTAATAGTTGGTTCCCACTCATCATAGAGTTTTCTAGGGATAGAAACTTTCAACTCAAGTTTTTCTTCATAAGATCGGCAAAATTCTGTGCAAGTCATGGCAAGACAAGCATGCATCCCTTAAGAAGGCACAAAATACAAGCTAGACATGGCAAGAACAATAGCATAGAATGCACGGATCAACTACAATAACATCGGCAAAATTGCAAACAAGTTGATGATCTGCCCAGATTAACAATGAAGCAAAAGTAGAGCTTGATTGACTCAAGCTAAGGTGCTCCATTATTGCAAACAAAGACATGGATGGATAGAGCATAACAATATTAACAAAACTCCTTTACCGATCATCCTCAAACGATGCACGGATCTCTAGGAAATAGCATGAACATATGGCATCATGAACTAAACAATCCCAGGACTTAGTGAAATCTCTAAGTCCCTGGAAACAGATTTACCGGGTGCCTCACTTTGCAAGCTTGCACAAGTCACCACACACATCCTAAAAATGCATGGGTTGCACCTCTGGAAAGATAACAAGATGCTTAACAAAACATATGAAGGACTCACAGGCATATCATGCAGACATTAATCATGGAAAAAATGACAAAAGTCTAAGATGAACTAGCAGATCTGACAATTCACTCACGAAGCCTCCTTCTAACAGCATTTCGGGCATCAAGATAGGCTCAAATGAAAATGATGCCATGGAATGAAATGATGTGCTCGTCGAGACGAACATTTTGATATACTATATGTCCAAAATGGAGCTACGGATGTGAAGATATAGTCGGTCAAAGTTAGCACAAAAATTAGGGTTCGGAGGAGAAAAGTCAACCATCAAATTTCAGATCTCAGATCTGCACGCTTCCCGAGGCTCGCCGGCGCGCACTGTTCACCGGAGCATGGAAGTCGAGGTTCGTCGGAGAGGAAGAAGACCGGGGCGGCCCCGGGGAGGTTGGAGGAGGCCGGAGCGGCCGGACGGAGCAGGAGGCGGCGGCCGGA
>NC_041390.1:346482109-346491623 GCF_002162155.2 Triticum dicoccoides | reverse complement strand
GGCGGCGCCCACCGGAGCTGAGGGAGGCGGCGGCGACCGAGGCGAGGAGGCGCGGGGGCGGCTCGGGCTCGCGGGGGCCCGATCTGGGCCTCCCGGGCCGCGGCGGCGGCGAGGTGGCGATGCCACGTGGCGGCGAGCCATTGGCTGCGGGCGGCGGTGGGCGTCAGGTCGGACACGTCCGTCGCGGCGAAGAGGGATTTAGGGTTTCGGGGAGAGGGAGAGATCCGAAATTCGGGGGGTCCTATTTATAGGCATAAGTGGAGCTAGGAGAGTCCAAATGAGGTGTGGTTTTCGGCCAAGCGATCGTGATCGAACGCTCTAGGTGATGGAGCAGAGTTTGGTGGGTTTTGGGCCAAATTGGAGGGGTGTTGGGCTGCAACACACACAAGGCCTTTTCGGTCCCTCGGTTAACCGTTGGGGTACCAAACAAAGTCCAAATGGTACGAAACTTGACATGCGGTCTACCGGTAGTAAACCAAGGCCGCTTGGCAAGTCTCGGTCCAATCCGGAAATGTTTAATCCCCACACACGAAAGAAAGCTAGAAATGGCCACCGGAGGAGAACGAAGCACTGGAATACAAAACGGACAACGGGGAAAATGCTCGAATGCATGAGACGAACACGTATGCAAATGCAATGCACATGATGACATGATATGAGATGCATGACAATGATAACAACACACGGAGACAAATACCCGAACCCTTAATGCCGGAAATGGCAAGAGTTGGAGTACAAATTGGGAAAATTACATCCGGGGTGTCACAACACTCCACCACTACAAAAGGATCTCGTCCCGAGATCTAGGACTGAAAGAACGCCGGGTACTCAGAACGGAGATGATCCTCGCGTTCCCAGGTTGCTTCACGGTCGGAATGGTGTGACCACTTGACTTTGAGAAATTTGATTGACTTGTTGCGAGTCTTGCATTCAGTGTCTTCAAGAATAGCAACTGGGTGCTCACGATAAGAGAGATCTTCTTGGAGCTCAATGTCCTCGAAGTTGACGGTGCGGTCAGGAGTCTTGAAGCACTTTAGAAACTGAGAGACATGGAACACGTCATGAACATTTGCAAAGTTTGAAGGAAGCTCGAGTTGATACGCGAGGTCGCCTCTCTTGCTGACAATGTTGAAAGGTCCCACGTATCTGGGGGCAAGCTTCCCTTTGATACCGAAGTGACGAGTACCTTTCATAGGAGATACACGAAGGTAAACATGATCTCCGATCTCAAAAGCCAAATCACGGTGCTTACTATCATAGTAGCTCTTCTGGCGGGATTGGGCTGCTTTGAGGTTATCACGAATGACTTTGCACATTTCTTTTGCTTCTGTGATTAAGTCATTACCCAAAAGCTGACGTTCACCGGTTTCAGACCAGTTGACAGGGGTACGGCACTTCCTGCCATACAGAATTTCAAATGGGGCCTTGCCCGAACTTGCTCGAAAACTGTTGTTGTAGGAGAATTCAACATAAGGAAGACAATCCTCCCACTTCATGCCGAAGGAGATCACACAAGCCCTGAGCATATCTTCAAGAATCTGGTTGACACGCTCGACTTGACTGCTTGTTTGAGGATGGAAAGCTGTGCTGAAGCGGATGTTCATGCCCATGGCCTTCTGAAAAGAATCCCAAAACTTCAAGGTAAAGATGCTGCCACGGTCTGAAGAGATCACTTGAGGAATACCGTGCAGAGAGACAATACGAGAGGTATAAAGTTCCGCCAATTGAGCTGCAGTGATCGACTCTTTGATAGGCAGAAAATGAGCCACTTTGGTGAGCTTGTCGATGACAACGAATATAGCATCATTGCCACGCTTGGACTTTGGAAACCCAGTCACGAAGTCCATTTCAATTTGGTCAAACTTCCATTCTGGAATGGCAAGAGGTTGGAGGAGACCTGCTGGCCTTTGGTGTTCTGCCTTCACTCTTCTGCAGACATCACATTCATTCACGAATTGAGCGATCTCGCGCTTCATTCGAGTCCACCAATAATCTTGCTTAAGGTCCTGATACATCTTCGTGCTCCCAGAGTGGATGGAGAGGAGATAATTGTGAGCCTCGTTCATGATCACTTTACGAAGTTCACCTTTGGGCACAACAATACGATCCTCGAAGAAGAGAGTGTCCTTGTCATCAAGGCGGTAGCACTTGTACTTGGACTGACTCTTGGCAATCCCAATCTTCACCTTTTTCACCATAGCATCAAGAAGCTGAGCTTGGCGAATCTGGTCTTCTAAGGTAGGAGAGACTTGAAGGTTGGCGAGGAAACCTTGAGGAACAACTTGCAGATTAAGTTTGCGGAAAGCTTCACAAAGCTCGGGTTGATAGGGCTTGAGAATCAGACTGTTGCAGTAGGCCTTTCTGCTCAAAGCGTCAGCAATCACATTGGCCTTGCCTGGAGTATACTCGATTCTTGGATTATACTCTTGAATCATTTCTACCCATCGAGTTTGCCTGAGGTTGAGATTAGGCTGAGTGAAGATGTACTTGAGACTCTTGTGATCAGTGAAAATGTCCACTTTTCTTCCCAATAGAAGATGTCTCCAAGTCAAAAGAGCATGCACAACTGCCGCCAACTCGAGATCATGAGTGGGGTAGTTCTTCTCATTAGGCTTCAACTGGCAAGATGTATAAGCAACCACTTTCTTCTCTTGCATCAATACTACGCCAAGACCTTGGAGAGAGGCATCACAAAAGACCTCGTACGGCTTGGATTCATCAGGTGGAGTCAGAACTGGAGCAGTGATCAATTTCTCTTTCAAAGTGTTGAAAGCAATATCACACTCCGGAGACCAAACATACTTGACGTGCTTCTGAAGAAGATTAGAGAGAGGCTTCGCGATCTTAGAAAAGTTTTCAACGAATCTTTGCCAATAGCTTGCGAGACCGAGAAAACTGCGGAGTTGCTTCACGTTCTGAGGAGGTTCCCAATTCACAATTGCAGACACCTTCTCAGGATTCACGGCAATGCCCTTGGCAGAGATGATATGACCAAGATAAAGAACCTCATCGAGCCAATATTCACACTTGGAGAACTTGGCGTAGAACTGATGTTCTCTGAGCTTATCGAGAACCAAACGCAAATGCTTGGCATGATCTTCCTTGTTCTTCGAGAAAACCAGAATGTCGTCGAGATAGACGAAAACGAAGTCATTGGTGTAGGCGTTGAAGATGAAGTTCATCATGCGAGAGAACGTCGGAGGAGCGTTGGCGAGGCCAAAAGACATGACAGTGTATTCATATGAACCAAAGCTTGTTCTGAATGTTGTCTTGGGAATATCTTCTTCACGAATGCGAATCTGGTGATAACCCATACGGTGGTCAAGCTTGGAGAATACTTGGGCACCATTGAGTTGTTCGAACAGCTCATTGATGCTGGGAAGTGGGTATTTGTTCTTGATGGTCTTCTTGTTCACTGGACGGTAATCAACACAAAGTCGCTCCGTTCCATCCTTCTTCTTCACAAAAAGAATGCCACAACCCCACGGAGAAGAACTAGGCCGGATAAGACCCATTTTCTCTTGCATATCAAGTTGCTTCTTCAGCTCCTTCAACTCTTTAGGTCTGAGCTTGTAAGGATGTTTGCACACAGGTTCCGTACCAGGCTCAAGATCAATAACGAATTCAACTGGCCAGTGCGGAGGCATTCCTGGAAGCTCTTCTGGAAAGACGTCTTGATATTCGCAACCGACTGGAATTTGAGAGATGGCATCCAATTCACCCTTCTCATTGAGAGAAAACAGACTGATGGAATTATCCCGAGCGGCAAAGACAATTACATCCTCAGACAAATGAGTCAATTTAATCTGCCTGGCTGCACAATCAAGCTGAGCCTTGTGCTTAGAAAGCCAATCCATCCCGAGAATAAGATCAATATCCGAGTTACCAAGAACCACCGGAGAAGAGAGAAACTTGTAATCACCCAATGTGATAGAGATATCGGGAGCAACCAAACTGGAAGTCAAAAGCTTGCCGGGAGAAACAACTTGCATGACTTTGGGCATAATCTCGGTATCAACATTGTGCTTCGATGCAAAAGGGCATGACAAAAAGGAATGCGATGCACCAGTGTCAAAAAGAACTCTTGCAGGAATATCATTAACAGGAAGGTTACCCATGATGACATCAGAAGAATCCTCTGCCTGAGCTGCATTCATCAAATTGACCTTGGCGTGCTTGGGGTTGTGCTTGACCACATCTGTACTTGCCGATCTGACAGGAGGAGGAGGAGGAAGACGCCTCTGGTTGAGACACTTGTTGGCATAGTGACCCTTTTGTTGGAACTTGTTGCACGTGACCTCTGAAAGCGGACGGTGATACGGAGCACCCGATCTTGGAGCTTGAGACGAAGTCTTGTTCTGAAAGCCAGGGTTGGGTGGGTGGGAAGAACCACTGCCACCTTTGCTCTTCTGCTGATACGGCTGACGGAACGGAGGAGGAGGAAGCCAAAACTTCTGCTGCTTGGCCACTTGAGTAGAGGAAGAAGGAGTAACATCTCTGACTCGCTTCTTGGAAGCATCACACCTCAACTGAGCAGCCTCTTGCTTCAGTGCCATGTTGTAGAACTCATCGTACCTCAAGGGCTCAAAGAGGACAAGAGCAAGCTGAATTTCTTCTCTGAGACCACCCCTGAACTGATATATCATGCTCTTCTCATCAGGAACGTCCTGCTTGGCAAAGCGGGCAAGCTTCTGGAACAACTTGTTGTAGTCATAGACAGACAAAGAGCCTTGCTTCAGATTGCGGAATTCCTCACGCTTGCTTTCAACCACGCTCTGCGGAATATGATGAGCTCGGAAATCTCGACAGAAATCATCCCAAGTGATAACACGTCCACCTCTGGAGTCCTTGTACTGCTGGAACCATTCTGCAACTTGATCTTTGAGTTGGAAGGAAGCGAACTTGACAAAGTCCTCAGGCCTGACGTTACTGCACTCAAAATGCTTACAAAGATCCACAAGCCAATCGTCAGCATCAGTTGCCTCAACACAATTGCTGAAAGTCTTTGGCCCGTTAGCGAGGAACTGGTTGAGTGTAGCAAAGTGACTCTGATTGCTGCCTTGATTCCCGTGACTGCCTTGATTGCGCTCTTGAAGAATTTGCATGATCAGCTGTGTGTTTGCATTGGTTGCGGCCATCACAGCTTGCCATGCCTCTGGAGGAGCTGGAGGTGGTGGTGGATCAGAATTCGGAGTCGTGCGCGTTGGAGGAGCCATCCTGAAGAGGTTGACCACCATTAGCACATTGACAGATAAATATTGAAGCTGAATCCAACGGAATGGAAATTGCAACATATAGTCTTCACATCTGAACAAAATGAACGAATGCATTCCTCTTGAAATGGTCACATATCCATAAATTGAGAAGCCACATATAATTAAGGTAGAGAAATAAATCAACAAGGTACGGATCAAGAACGAATAATCGGTAAGAAATCCCAATCTCAAACCAATATCCGTGGAAGAAAAACTAGAGCTACTAGAATTCCCACCTATGAAACTTCCGAACCTTTCCGGTTATGCAATCAGGTGTTGGGGATACAGGGGAAGCATAATATCTCACCCAAACTAGCAAATCCTACATCCAGCTGTATCCATCCTTCAACACATAACCAAGAAAACTTCGGAAACCATCTACCTCAACCTTCGAAAAGCATCCGTTATACAAGTTATGGCGATACTCCCGAACTCCCGCCCCAGTACTGGGTGGCGTCGAGGTTATCTCACCAACGAACTGCATAAAAGAGATTTTCGTTGTCGGCGTACTAGACACAGGTATTCCAGAACTGCAACGATAAAATTATGATGACAACACCTCAGAGCTCAACTCCCCGGGACACTTCCACTAAACCCCTGACAGGAGGCACCAAGTCAATGTTCTCATCATAAAACCATCGGAACGATTCCAAGATACCCGCGTGATCCTAAAAAATTTTTTAGTGAAATTTGAGAAGAGAAGAGACAAAACTCTATGTTAGGATGCCTTACCAGAGCGATGAGGAGACTGGGAAGTAAAAAGAATTCCTAAACTCTCTGATATATAATTCCTAAATGACTCAAAACATTTTTCTAGACACGACTCGGCCGCTAAAAACGATCAAGCAATGGGGCTCCTAAGGTCGGGGAAGGCTCTAATTACCAACTTGTAACACCCTCGATGCGACTATAGCTCCCACGTGTCGAGGCACGACTTAGAGACATAATCGCATTGAAGGCATATGTCGCAAGTTAGGCAGTCTTCACAAACATCCCATGTAATGTAATAATAAAAGGGGAGATAACATAGTTGGCTTACACTCGCCACGTCAATCAAGTGCATAAGTAACATTACATCATCCAAACACTCATGGCCCGACTACGGCGCCAAAATAAAAGAGAACCCAACATGCGACACGGTCCCAATCACCCCCAACTGGGCACCACTACTGATCATCGGGAAAGGAAACATAGTATCGTTGAGAGTCTTCGTCGAACTCCCACTTGAGCTCACACGCGTCTCCTGGAGCTGAATCATGAGGCCCTGCATCTGGTGTAATAGTAATCTCTGAGCCACGGGGACTCAGCAATCTCGCACCCTCGCGATCAAGACTATTTAAGCCTATAGGAATGGCAAGGTAAAATATGAGTGGAGCAGCAGCAAGCGACTAGCAAGTATGGTGGCTAACTTATTCGCAAAAGAGAGCGAGAAGAGGAGGCAAAGCATGAGCGAGAAGCTAGAGAACAACCTGCGCAAACATTACTCCAACACCGTGTCCACTTCCCGGACTCCGCCGAGAAGAGGCCATCACGGTAACACACTCAGTTGGTTCATTTTAATTAATTAAGGTTCAAGTTGTCTACAACCGGACATTAACAAATTCCCATCTGCCCATAACCGCGGGCACGGCTTTCGAAAGTTCAATCCCTGCAGGGGAGTCCCAACTTAGCCCATGACAAGCTCTCACGGTTAACAAAGGAATAAACCTCCTCCCAAGATGTTCCGATCAGACTCGGTATCTCGGTAACTCAAGACACTTCGACAGGTTAAAACAAGACCAGCAACACCGCCCGAATGTGCCAACAAATCCCGATAAGAGCTGCACATATCTCTTTCTCAGGGCACACTCAGATGAGACATCCTACGAGTAAAACCAACCCTCAAGTTGCCCCGAGGTGGCCCCGCAGTCTACTCGGTCGGACCAACACTCAGAGGAGCACTGGCCCGGGGGGGTTAAAATAAGATGACCCTTGGGCTCCGGAAACCCGAGGGAAAAAGAGGCTAGGTGGAAAATGGTAAGACCAAGGTTGGGCATTGCTGGAAAAGCTTTAATCAAGGCGAAATATCAAGGGGTTCCCATTATAACCCAACCGCGTAAGGAACGCAAAATCCGGGAACATAACACCGATATGACGGAAACTAGGGCGGCAAGAGTGGAACAAAACACTAGACGAGAGGCGGAGCCTTCCACCCTTTACCAAGTATATAGATGCATTAAGATAACATAGCAATATAATGATATCCCAACAAGTAAATAAAAGATGTTCCAACAAGGAACGGCCTCCAATCTTCACCTGCAACTAGCAACGCTATAAGAGGGGCTGAGCAAAGCGGTAACATAGCCAATCAACGGTTTGCTAGGACATGGTGGGTTAGAGGTTTGACATGGCAATTGGGAGGCTGACAAGCAAAAGGTAGGCATCGTAGCATTGGCATAGCAAAAGAGCGATCAAACTAGCATAGCAAAGATAGTAGTGATTTCGAGGGTATGATCATCTTGCCTGCACAGTTGTCAGAGTTGACTGGATCCTCAAAAGCAAACTCAACGGGCTCCTCGTTAGCGAACTCGTCTCCCGGCTCTACCCAACAAGACAAACAAGCAACAAGGATACAATCAACCACGTGCAAGACCAAGCAATATGATGAAATGATGATATGCTATGCGGGATGCGATGCGGGAAGCAAAAATGCAAGATATGGCAGGAAATGCATGAACCTGGCCTCAACTTGGAATTCCAAGGGTGCCACTGGAAAGATGAGATGAAATCGCTTGAAAACGATATAAAGAACGCCGGAATCGGAGTTACGGTTTGGAAATGGCAAGCGTTTCAAAAACGACACCGGTCTGCGATTTACAGCAAGTAGGCATCTAAATGCAATGAGATGAACATGCTACAGCCACCAAACATGGCATCAAAATACATGGCAGGGGTGCACACAGGATGCTTAACAAAAGTCTAGCACTGAGCTACGGCCAATTCATCCATTAACAGGTTCAAACAAGCATGGCGAAAATGCAAACGGAAAACAGATCTCAGACTTAGTGAAATTAACACTTGTCTGGAATTTCAGATCATATAGCCCTCTTCGGAGCAACAAAACAACATGCTACAGGACCTGGACATGTCAAAGAAAGACATGGCATGGAGCTACTCAACAAGCTTAACAAAAGTCCCTTAGTGACCTTGAGCCAAAAGGGATCACAAAATATACTAACAAGCACACGAACATAGCAAAAACATAATCAGTTTTCAGACAGTGAAAACTGGGACATGCTGAAACATAACTCACGAAGGCATGTTTATGAGCTCGATGCACTCACCATGGTGCAAGTCATGGCAAGACAAGCATGCATCCCTTAAGAAGGCACAAAATACAAGCTAGACATGGCAAGAACAATAGCATAGCATGCACGGATCAACTACAATAACATCGGCAAAATCGCAAACAAGTTGACGATCTGCCCAGATTCACAACGAAGCAAAAGTAGAGCTTGATTGACTCAAGCTACGGTGCTCTATAATTGCAAACAAAGACATGGATGGATAGAGCATAAAAAGATTAACAAAACTCCTTTACTGATCATCCTCAAACGAGGCACGGATCACTAGGAAATAGCATGAACATATGGCATCATGAACTAAGCAATCCCAGGACTTAGTGAAATCTCTAAAGTCCCTGAAAACAGATTTACCGGGTGCCTCACTTTGCAAGCTTGCAAAAGTCACCACACACATCCTAAAAATGCATGGGTTGCACCTCTGGAAAGATAACAAGATGCTTAACAAAACATATGAAGGACTCACAGGCATATCATGCACACATTAATCATGGCAAAAATGACAAAAGTCTAAGATGAACTAGCAGATCTGACAATTAACTCACGAAGCCTCCTTCTAACAGCATTTCGGGCATCAAGATGAGCTCAAATGAAAATGATGCAATGGAATGAAATGATGTGCTCGTCGAGACAAACACTTCGATATACTATATGTTCAAAACGGAGCTACAGATGTGAAGATATAGCCGGTCAAAGTTAGCACAAAAATTAGGGTTTGGAGGAGAAAAGTCAACCGTCAAATTTCAGATCTCAGATCTGCACGCTTCCCGAGGCTCGCCGGCGCGCACTGTTCACCAGAGCACGGAAGTCGAGGTTCGTCGAAGAGGAAGAAGACCGGGGCGGCGCCGGGGAGGTCGGAGGAGGCCGGAGCGGCCGGCGCGGTGGCGCGCGGCGGCCGGGCGGGGGGCCGTGGCGGCG